>NC_091990.1:166323728-166612329 GCF_044704955.1 Pristiophorus japonicus | reverse complement strand
GAGAGAGGGGGGGAAGAGAGAGAGAGAGGGGGGGAGAAGAGAGAGAGAGGGAGAGGAGGCGGGAGAGGGAGAGAGAGAGAGAGAGAGAGAGGGGGGGAGAGGAGAGAGAGAGAGAGAGAGCGAGCGAGCGAGAGAACAAAACACCTGAAAATAAGCGCAATGTTTCGTGCAATTTGCATCCAGGTCGTGGATTGGAAGCGAAAGCGAAAACTACCCCCTTCGGTTTGCTCCATTGGCCATATATTTAGAAAAGATATCCCAATTAGTTTTTTCCTACCATAGCAAATTTTACTTTGTTCAGACCCAGCCACATTTTGCAGTTTGAACAGAAATCTCGGGGGGGGGGGGGGGGGAAGAGAGAGGGAGGAGGAAAGAGATTGTGCATCCACTTTTGTGTTTCCCTCCCCAAATCTATCCCATTCCCATGCACCCTCATCCCGTTAAACCAGGAAGTGGGCAGGTTCCTATCTCACTCGGCATTTTGCCCATTTACCCTGCACCTAATCATGGTAAAATTTTCCCCGTGATATTTGCTGCGCCCTTTCACTTGAAATTCGCATTTGAAATTGACATTAGAAGTGTAATGTGATCTGTGACACAACTTTGTAACAGTCACTTCAAACACTGTTCAAGATGTGTGGCTCTCACGGAATAATGTTGGGAGGGTGGCATACATCAACACAGATTTACATTAATCACTGTGGATAAAAGGCGAGATAACTGCAGAAGCTTCCCTGGTTTTACTGTAAAAGGCGAGTCAAGGATTTGCCTCACTACCTCTAGAGCATGAAAATATCAGTTATTAAGAATTTTGCCATTCCAGTGAAAGAAGTTTTAAAAAGACTTCAGGGATAGTATCCAACCCAGAAACCTATGTAGGTCCTATTTTCGAAGTGGCAAATTTTTTGTAACTTTTTACATTTTAAAGCAGGGCGCATTTAAAGTGCCGTAACCTACAGGGCTACAGACCAAGATCTGGAAAGTGGGCTTAGGCTGGATATCTTACAGCCGGCACAGACACAATGGGCCGAATAGCCTGCTTCTGTGCTGTAAATTTTGATGATTAACCAAAATTTTAGACCAAATATTAAAATTAAAAGCAAAAAACAGGAAACTACTGTGAAGTGTTTAAAAGTTACTCATTTTTCAGTAGGGTTAGAGGAAACAGTCTGGCTTTCTTTACAATTTCATAAATATCAGAATTTAAAGTGAAAGGGCGCAACAAATATCACAGGGGAAATTTTAACATGAGTTGGTGCATGGGATTAGGTGCAGGGTAAATGGGCAAAATGCCAAGAGAGATAGGAACCCGCCTTCAACCTGCCCACTTCCTGGTTTAACAGGGGACGGGGGCAGGGAACAGGACAAGGGGGGTGACAGAAACCAACCCACTCCCAGGAGACAGGTTGGCAATTAAAATATTTTAGTGAGGCTAGCAGACTCTGATTTAACCTGCTTTGCAGGTTTTACAGTGGGCACCCAGGTTTCTCAGGCCTTGAGAAATCCGGCAGCTGATGTGAAGTGAGGACAGTTTCAGGGAGAAGGTAAGTGTCTTCACAGCACTGCTTGTGGGCCAGAAGGAGCAAGAGTGCACCCCTTCTCCCACCGCCCCACCCTGGGTCAGAGATCGGACCCCCCCCATCCCCTCCCCTCCCCCAAGACTCCATGGATTCATAGAATTGTACAGCACAAAAGGAGGCTGTTTGGCCCATCGTGCCTGTGCCGGCTCTTTTGAAAGAGCGATCCAATTAGTCCCACTCCCCCTGCTCCTTCCCCACAGCCCAGTAAATTTCTCCTAATAAGTATTTACCTATTTTCTCTTTTGAGACTATGGAATCCACCACCCTTTTAGGCAGTGTATTCCAGATTGTAACCACTCTGTTGCTCCTGTACTGAGTTTTCAACATGGCCACCAATGTCAAGAAAAGACCGTCATTTTCACTCTTGATATGTTCAGTTGACAGAAATAGCAAAACGTACAACATTGGTTTCTGGAAACTAGCATCCTGTGAATCTAGTACAAATATCAAAAACTTACAGAAGCAAGCCCATGATCCATGATGCCTGTGCTGGCTTATATATGCGAACCATAAAAAAAAGTTCAATAGTGTGGCAAAGTTAGATTGACTTTTATTTGGGAAGGGAGAAAAACATGAAGCACATGGGTGGGGGGGGGGGGGGCGGGGAAATCAGCAGCTAAAAAAATGTACATATTACTGTAGAGCCATAAAAAGACTACCCTACATTGCAACCCTGAGCCACAGTGCTCCTAACCCCATCTCAGATGCATGCTGGGAGTCTAGCACCACAGGTATCAACAACCCCCTAAATACCTCACCCGAGTGGCTATTCCACCCATGTCGCTTGGCAACAGAGCATGGGAGGACATCCCGGCTGAATCACATTCAATCCATTGCCGAGGTTGTCACATCATGGTGATCCAAACAGGGGAGCCCAGTCAATCGTTCCCCCTTTCTAACTCAATGTTAGAATATCCCGGTGTCCTGGCCAATATTTATCCCTGAACCAATATCGCTGAAAGATTATCTGGTCATTTACCTGTTTGTGGGAACTTGCTGTGTGCAAATTGGCTGCCGCGTTTCCTACATTACAAGTGACTACACTTCAAAAAGTACTTCATTGCCTGTAAAGCACTTTGAGACATCCTGAGGTCATGAAAGGTGTTATATAAATGCAAGTCTTTCTTTTCTTTCAATGGAATGGAGGTCAGTTGCAGCATTCCATTGACAGAAAGTATTTACTCAAGCACACAGACCTGGGATCATCTTAAAACTTGCAATTCTATAGACCTCAAGAGATCCCAAAGCGCTCCACAGCCAATCAAGTACTTTTGAAGTGTGATCACTGCTGCAATGTGAGAACGACCAGATAATCTGTGTTAGTGATGTTGATTGAAGGATAAATATTGGCCAGAACACCAGGGAGAATTTCCCTGCTCTTTTTCCAAATAGTGCCGTGGGATCTTTTACGTTCACCCAAGATCAGATCGGGTCTCAGATTAACGTCTCATTCTAAAGACAGCATCTCAAGACAGTGCAGCACTTCCTCAGTACTACACTGGGAGTGTCAGCCTAGATTTTGTGCCAAAGTCTCTGGAGTGGGTCTTGAAACCACAATCTTCTAACTCAGGCCAGCGTGCTACCCACTGAGCCACAGCTGGCATCTTGGGCTATGACTCAGCACCATACTATACTACATGGAGTTGAATTACTTACCAAGCCACTACATAAAACTGAGCGCTCACAGTATTCTGCCAGGAACAACCAAATCACATTTAACCAAATTAGTAATATTTATGATCAGTATAAACAGACTCAAACACTGAACAACTGGATATTTTCCTGAATAGGTTAGCTTAGCAGCTCGGAACAGATGTGTAAACATTTGCATGGATCAGCTTTCCACATCATTAGCAGATAAATACACCGACCACTGCCACTATAATAGAATAAGAGGTCTAACAACTGGCTTCACCAGTGATGGACTACAAAAGCCAAAGCCTTACAGACATTAAGTCTCAAAGTTTAAAGAGCTTAATATCATATTGACACCTACAACAAGATGGCTGCTTACATTCATTAGAATACATTTTAATTTATCAGGCCGTTTAAAATCGATTACAAACTCTACACCTTGAATTACCAGATCAGAACCTGCCATTCTGTATCATAGTGAATAATAGTTAACGTCACAAGCTGGTTACTGGATCTCAACTTGGGAAGAAATAGGATCAGTAAAGTTGGCCTTCGTGATCCTGTTTTAGGAAAAGATTGAAAAAAACGCAGGGGTTCCTCTCTACAATGTCAAATAAGGACAATCAGTATACCACCCATGCTCCAACAGCCTGCAAAACTCACTGTCTGGGCTCACAGATGAGCACTGATTACTTGAGAAGATATTAACCAGCAACGAGCACTTGAACTATCCCTCAACAATTGGACACGTCTTAAGTTGGATATAATTTCCTTACATGACCTTCAGAAAAGGAGGGATAATTCAGAAGAACGTCTGCAAGAGATCCCTCTAGGTATGATACACCAGTTGGGATGGTATACATTTACTGTACTTAGCCTTGACGCATTTAAAAAAACTTTAAAAGGATCAGACCTCTGAGCAACAAACATCAGAAATATGCATTCCAGTAAAATTCTCTTACCACTCTCTCTCACCAATTCCTTCCATTTTGTCCGTGCAGTTCTGATCTAGAGAAAAAACAGACATATTACCAAAATAAATAAATGATATATATGGTTTGAATAAAAACATTAACTAAAAATTTGAACACTGAAGCCTGATCAATTGAATCAAGAATTCTTAAATGACATGTATTGCAAATGAGGATTCAAAGTCAGTTGCAACATCTGGGTAGCTAGATCCCTAGATACCATATGGTATATTAAAAAAATACAAACAAGCATAATAGCAACTAGTTGCCAATTCAAAAGAAAATGGGAAGGTTTCCCAACCCAAGAACCCCCTCCCCCAGTGCACACTACTGTACGCTGGGGCTTCCTTCCCCAACTGGGCCATACATAACTTTAAAAGAAAAAAGACTTTCATTTATACAGCGCCTTTCACGGTCACCGGACAACACAAAGCACTTTACAGCTAATGAAGTACTTTTGAAGCGTAGTCACTTTTGTAATGTGGTAAACGTGGCAGCCAATTTGCGCACAGCAAACTCCCATAAACAACAATGTGATAATGACCAGATAATCGGTTTTTATGTTATGTTAATTGAGGGATAAATATTGGCCGGGACACCGGGGATAACCTCCCTGTTCTTCTTCAAAACAGTGCCGTGGGATCTTTTAGGTCCACCTGAGGGAGCAGATGGGGCCTCGGTTGAACATCTTATCCAAAAGACGGCACCTCCAATAGTGCAGCGCTCCCTCAACAGTGCATTAGAGTGTCAGCCTAGATTTTTGTGATCAAGTCCCTCGAGTGGGACTTGAACCCACACTGTCTGACTCAGAGGCGAGTGTGCTATCCACTGAGCCACAGCTGACAATGGAAATCAAGATCTTCAATCATCCCCCAAAAATCACAGAACATCACACCATCCGCAGGAACAAAACATCTTGCTTCGATCTGGGGAGTAGCGATCACACCCCAAGAGAATCTGAAAGTGATCATTACAAGGAACCCAATGCTGTGGATGATTATTTGTGCCTGAAGCAATCCCATTTATTCCAGGTAACGTATATACGGTGAAACAGGACTGATAACTTGCATTTATATAAATACAGGAGCCAATGTAGATCAGAAAAGACATGGTGATGGACAAATGGGATGGTGCAAGACAAGAAATTTATGAACGGCGTAAGACCTTATTCAGTATAATAATGCACAGCTTTACAATAACAAGTCAATACAATAATGGGAACGGTGGCATAGTGGTTATGTTACTCGCAATCCAGAGGCTTAGACTAATGATCCAGTGATGCAAGTTTAAATCCCACCATGTCAGCTGGGGAATTTAAATTCAGTTAATGAAGTAAATCTGGAATAAAAAGCTTTTATCAGTAGTGGCGATTGTCATAAAAACCCATCTGGTTCACTAATGTCTGCAGGGAAGGAAATCTGCCGCCCTTACCCGGTCTGGTCTATATGTGACTCCAGACCCACAGCAATGTGGTTGACTCTTAACTGCCTGTTGAAATGGCCTAGCAAGCTACTCGGTTGTCAAGGGCAATTTGGGATTGGCAATAAATGCTGGTTTCCCTGTGGCGCCCACATCCCGTGAACGAATTTTTAAAAAATGACATTGGAATGAAGGAAGGTCTCAGAGGCAGATAAGCTGAGGGTGGAGGCAGGCCATATTAGAGAGATGGAAGTAGGCAGTCTTTCTGATGGAATGTCTATGGGCTCATAAGCTCAGGGTTAAATAAGATGCCATGGTTGCAATCTGGTTTATCTTGAGACAGTGACTGGGGATCGAATCTTGGCAAGGGTACAGAGTATGGTGGGAACCAAAGATAATGCTTTTGATCTTCCTAATGCTTAGATAGGAAAAAGCTTCATTTCATTTGATGGTTTTATGAAAGGGAAATCATCAGGTTTGACATCTTAATTTTGAAAGAATGTAACTAGTTGGGTAAATAAGGGAGAAACCAGTGGATTTTCAGAAGGCATTCAACAAGGTGCCACACAACAGGTGGTTACACAAGATTAGGGCTCATGGGATTGGGGGCAATATTATATTAGCATGGATTGAGGATTGGTTAACGGACAGAAAACAGAGTAGGAGGAATAAATGGGTCATTTTTGGGAAAGCAGGGTATATAACTAGTGGAGTGCCATGAGGTTCAGTATTTGGGCTTCAGCTATCTAAAATCTAGATCAATGACTCAGATGAAGGGACCAAGTGCAATGTATCCAAGTTTTCTGGTGATACAAAGCTAGGTGGGAAAGAAGCCATGAGCAGGACACAAAGAGGCTGAACAGGGATACGGACTGGTTAAATGATTGGGCAAGGTGGTGGCAGAGGAGTAAAATGTGGGGAAGTGTGAAAGTATTCACTCTGGTAGGAAGAATGGAAAAGCAAAATATGTTTTAAAAGCAAGAGACTAGCAAATGCTGGTATGCAGAGGGATTTGGGGGTCCTTTCACACGAATCACAAAAAGTTAACAGGCAGGTAGAGCAAGCAAGTAGGAGGGAAAATGGTATGTTAGCCTTTATTGCAAGGGGAATGGAATACAAGAGTAAGGAAGTCTTGCTACAATTATATAGGGCCTTGGAGAGACCACACCTGGAGTACTGTGCACAGTTTTGGTCTTCTTATCCAAGGAAGGACATACTTGCCTTGGAGGGGATGTAACAAAGCTTCACTAGATTGATTTCTGGGATGGGAGGGCTGTCCAATGAGGAGAGATTGAGGAGAGTTGGCCTATATTCTCTGGAGTTAGAATGAAAGGTGATCTCATTGAAACATATAAAATTCTTAAGAGGGCTCGACAGGGCAGACGCTGAGAGGCTGTTTCCCCGGGCTGGAGAGTCTAGAACTAGGGGAGGGGTCACAATCTCAGGATAAGGGCTCGGCCATTTAGGATGGAGATGAGAAGAAATTTCTTCACTCAGAGGGCTGTTAATTTTTAGTATTCTCTATCCCAGAGGGCTGTGGATGTTCAGTCGATGAGTATATTCAAGACTGGAGATCAAGAGATTTTTGGGCACTAAGGGGATCAAGGGATAGGATGGGAAAGTAGAGTTGTTGTAGAAGTTCACTCATGATCTTATTGAAGGCTCGAGGGGCCTTATGCCCGACTGCTGCTCCTATTTCGCATATTCTTATTTGAGAAAGTCAGATAAGCAGTCTGAGGGGACTAAGAGATAGAACTGGGCATCATCAGCATACATCTCTGCAGGATGATGTCACCAAGAGGCAGCATGTAGATGAGGAAGGGGCCACGGTCAGATCCTTGGAGCACTCTGAAGCTAACTGAATGCACAAAGTGATGCTCTGGCTACGAGCAGATAGATAATCAGTGAAACCAAGCAATGACAGAGCCCTGAGCCAGACAATGGAGGACAGTGTAATCAATAGTGTTAAAGACTGCAGAGAAGTCATGGAGGGATAATGCACCACAGCCAGGGTCTTTTGTGAACTGGGTTAGGCTGTTTTGGTGCTGTGGCAGAGGCAGAAACTTGACTGGCAATTTGAAAGGGGAGTGAGGGGCATGGATTAGGGAGGCAACAATTCATTCAAGGACTCGAGAGGTAGGAGGGGTTGGAGATGGGGCAGTAGTTTTTAAAGGACAGATTTTTTTTTTGAGAGGGTGAAGGGGTCGTGCTAATGGTTTAGAAAAGGAGGATCAGTACCCTGGAATGGATGGGAAAATGTATGGAGTCAGGCCTTAAACATCACCTGCAACAAAATGCAAGGCAGCCAATTCAAAGATTAAAAATTGTACAGACCAAGCCACAAATCCTCCAAAAAACTCATCACCTCATACCAAATAACTGCGAGGGGGGCATTGGACAGAAGGGCACCCTCCTCCCCATATTATGGTCAACCCCTCCCCTTTGCGCGATTTTGTGAGATCATGAGGAACATGACTAGTCTCTTGATCCAAAAGACGCAGGTCATTGCTTCTTCAGCCTGTGCACTGGAGAGAAAGGGCTAGCTGTAATAAGCTCTCTCTACGGGCTGCAGCATCTTTTCCCTGCCACAATGCAGATCGACCCTCAACACACATGGCTGAAATATGTACACATTTCTAAATATCATCTGCAGCTAGAATACAAGGTATAAATTTGTAAATGTTTCTTAGACAATTATACTCACGGCTGGAAGCAGAGGACTCCAGCACACTCTTCCTTCTAACGCTGGATTTACGCAATGATTTTCTCATGGATTCCCGTACGACGGCAGTCCGTTGAACATTCAATGAATATTTATTCACCAACCTAGCACAGTTGGAGCGGCGGCTGGCACGGGTATTGCGCGCTGATTTACGGATAGCTCGATGAACAGTCTGGTTTTCATCTTCAGAGCTGGCGTTCTCCCTAACAGCTGGTGCCCCCAGAACATTACTCAACTGCTGGCCAGCTAAACCAGACTCTCTATCCACTCCATTTCCTTTAGCAGCAACAGCCTCTGCTATTTTCATCTTGGTTGCGGCACGATTTGGGCTTCTGGGGATCACTGCAATGGCAGCAGGAGTCAATGTTTCCAAAAGCGAGCCACTTGAAGGAGGTGGTTTTGCCTCAAATGCCTTTTGAGACAATTTCACATCTTCAGAAATAAGCAGAGTTTGGGCTAAGTTGGCCACCTGACCTTTTTGGTGCAACTCCACACTCTTGCAGTCATTCAGTGACAATACAACCAATGGCACGCGACCATTAACCGGGACAATAGGGGACTCGCTGTTTTTTTCAGTTTCTAGATTGGCAGTCGCTACTGCACGTGCTGTTGATCGTGTCAGGCGTACAGGATGTGACGGCTCAACTATTTTATTGCAGCCACTGTTATCTTCCTCAAAGATCCTACTTTTGAGCTTTGCCTGCTGAATTGAAGAACGCCTTAAATTCTTTCTGCTGCGAGAAAACCTGGAGGGATAACATTTTTAAAATTGAAATCTCTCCAAATAACCAGCAGATTCGCTGTGAGGCACAACTCTCACGGGTAGCAAAATTGGCATCAGACAATTACAATCATAAACTACTGGAGAATGACAATTTATCAGGGTTCATCTCCATCAGGTGTAAATTTCTTTAAAGTGGGGTTAGGGACCTTCCTCTCATCCCCAAGTTTCTAAAGACACTGGTTCAGTTCCACAGGAGCTTGCAACTGCCATGTACTTACATAAGAACATAAGAACTCGGAGCAGGAGTCGGCCATACGGCCCCTCGAGCCTGCTCCACCATTTAATACGATCTTGGCTGATCCGATCATGGACTCAGGTCCACTTTCCTGCCCGCTCCCCATAACCCCTTATTCCCTTATCGGTTAAGAAACGGTCTATCTCTGTCTTAAATTTATTCAATGTCCCAACTTCCACAGCTCTCTGAGGCAGCGAATTCCACAGATCCACAACCCTCAGAGAAGAAATTGCTCCTCATCTCAGTTTTAAATGGGCAGCCCCTCATTCTAAGATTATGCCCCTTAGTTCTAATATCCCCCATCAGTGGAAACATCCTCTCTGCATCCACCTTGTCAAGGCCCCTCAATCTTAATACGTTTTGATAAGATCACCTCTCAATCTTCTGAATTCCAATGAGTAGAGGCCCAACCTATTCAACCTTTCCTCCCAAGTCAAGCCCTCATCTCCGGCACCAACCTAGTGAACCTTCTCTGAACTGCCATGTGACAGCATAAACAGTGGTGCTTGCAATTATTTTATCATGGAAATCATCAAATCCATCACCAAACATCCACACTTTGTAGTACAAGTCACTAGATAACTATCGGGAGCAGGAACCTAGACTGTTCCCCTCTTTCCCCAATCCCCCGATGGGCTCAGGAGCATTGAGACCAGTCCATTTCATCCATAATGCCACTTTGGTCGAACAATCTAAAGAGAGACTGTAAATCAAGTCAGAGACCAGCTGGTCTGTCAGGCTAAACAATAGGTTTCACTCAGTTGCACTGTTTTTTTTCGCCGTAATTCACCTGAAATCAGTAAAACCACACAAAAGATAGCAGAGTTTTAAGTGCAAATCAAGTTTTTGCAATCTTTTCCGATAGTTTAAAAGGCATTGCGCTAGAAGCTGGCTTGGCCCAAAAATCTGGCCACGCTCACGGATCAAATTAATCAGCAATGGGAGTTTCCACTAACTGCACTCATTAGCAGGCCTGCAAGAAGGCTCTAAAAATTAAGCTGGTTCTTTTAAGTGCAAGAACACCAATAGGGATGAATTAAAAGCTTTTGAATATCATTTTTTTAATTTACTAAGAAACTGACTGCTGCACACTAATAACTAGCAAATGGTACTGTATAGTTTTTTTTAAGTCATTTAAAATCAGTTTACACACAAGTGGTGGACTAGACACTGATTAAAATGTTTATTTTGTGATAAACCCATTACCACTCAAAGAGATGAATATTTTTTAAAGCAATTTAAAAAAAAAATTACGTTCTAAAAAGTCAATTGCACTGGTTCGTAGCAGATTTGCATATCGCCAAATGCACAGCGAGTTCGAGTGGGCCCCGAGAAAAAAAGACTTCTCAAAATGGGCCCAATTTTGGGCGCTACCTGCTGTCGTCGATTGTGTCCAAAGCAGAAACTCTACCCCCATGTTACTTGCCAACTAAGCCATCAATTAGAATCCAAAAATAGTTAGGAAGATAAGCATGAAACTTTTCTAACTAACACTTGGCTAAGAGGAGCATTTTGTTGAACTGGACAGGATCTTAAGTTTTCCCTTGTGTCATAGTACAGGGTATAATGAAACTGGACTTTCCCTCCCTCCCCATTTTTCTTATTTATTGGCATTTAATCTTTCAAGTACATTAATTATTATTGTAGTCGGAGAAACAACTTTATTTTTGTTTACACTATCATGCAGCCACTCAAGAGTTCACAATTTTAATAAACCATAAATTAAAAAAATTACAAACTAGTCCAACATCTAGCAGACTGCTCAGAGGCAGCACCAGATTATTCACGGGTGGTTCACAGCCTGAAAAAATACACCTTTCAAAAACACAACTGAGGGATTAGATCATATAAATCCAGCATTGAACTTGTTCAGGTGATAGATACAGTTGAAAGGCATCACACAGCATTAAACACCATTGAGAGCCTTACCTCTTATCCTGGGCCACAGATGGGCGTCTCCTATGCCGTTTTCTCTCTGAAGGTGTTTTTGGCATCAACTCAGGCTCTGCATTAAAATCGCTGAAAAACATTTTCAATTTGTATAGAAATAACTTGCTTAAGCATCGTGATAAAACTCACCCCGCTGCCCAATGCTCCAATTATGTTTTGCTAGATATCCCACTTGGGTTTACCATCCACTTCTGTAAGTGGACCTCGAGCTCCCCGTGATAGCAGTGTACTTTTAGCTGCTCTGTACTATAGCAAGGCCCAGAGAACCTTTGCAACTGCACTTTGACTTATTGGAATGTAGCATGTGATTGAATATACTTTGTTAGAGACTCAAATAAGCTGTCAGTTGGTTCTAGCCCAAGAACAAGTACTTACCACAAAACAGTAGACTTGCATTAATTTACAAACATTGCTATGCTTCACAATATATCAAAACAATAATGGTGCTTCTTTCCTATCTGTCTCAACATATATTGAACCTTAAAAAAAGAGGCGCACTTCTTGGAATCAAACTAGTCCAATTGCTCAACTTGTACGACTGACTGAATTCTGAAGTAAACTCAGCCACTGAAGTATAACTCCAAATCCTTTTATGGTGTATTGAAACAAAAGCCATCAATAAAAATAAACTGCTTTTCCTTAACAATATTAAATGGGTAGTCACTCTCTCAATTACACTGCATGTTATCAATTGAATGACATGGCTAGTTTCACTGATCGGAGCAAAAACACTTTGAATAGCGTATCAGACAAGCTGGTTGTCAAAAGTGAGTTATCAGAGACCTGATCCTGTCCCACCAGATATCCACACACTTCCCAGCAGGAGTCATGGAATAGGAGCGTGGAATCATCACAAACTCTGGCTGCTTTGTTCCTTCCCTAAACTAGAGCATCCCTTACTTAAAGGGTACCATTCTAAAGGTGGCATGGTGCATGAACAGAGAGACCTGGGAGTATACCTGCACAAATCATTGAAGGTGGCAGGACAGGTTGAGAAAGCAGGTAAAAAAAGCATATGGGATCCAAGGCTTCATAAATAAAGGCAGAGAGTACAAAAGCAAGGAAGTTATGATGAATCTTTATAAAACATTGGTTCGGCCTCAACTGGAGTATTTTGTCCAATTCTCGGCACCATACTTTAGGAAGGCTGTGAAGGCCTTAGAGAAGATGCAGAAAAGATTTACAATAACGGTACCAGGGATGAGAGACTTCAGTTATGTGGATAGACTCGAGAAGCTGGAGTTGTTATCCATAGAGCAGAGAAGGTTGAGAGCAGATTTGATAGAGGTGTTCAAAATTATGAGGGGTCTAGACAAAGTACATAGAGATAAACTGTTCCCATTGGCAGAAGGGTCAAGAACCAGAGGACACAAATTTAAGTTCACTGGCAGAAGAACAAAAGGTGACATTAGGAAAAACTTATGTAGCGAGTAGTTAGAATCTAGAATGCGCTGCCTGACAGGGTGGTGTAGACATATTCAATCGTGGCTTTCAAAAGAGAATTGGATAAGTATCTGAAGGAAAAAAATTTGCAAGGCTACGAGGAAAGTGGGACTAGCTCAAGAGCAACTTGCAGGGAGCCGACATGGGCTTGTCGGGCTGAATGGCCTCCTTCTGTGCTGTAACCATTCTAAGATTCTACTTACACTTCAGATTCAAGGATCGATGCTGCAGCAAAGCCATCTTAACCAGCCTCACCATTCGTGGAGCAATTTTCTATATTTGACTGCTACTAAACTGACTATATTCTGAGGGGGCTTGACAGGGTAGATACGGAGAGAATGTTTCCCCTCGTGGGGAATCTAGAACTAGGGGGCATAGTTTCAGAATTAGGGGTCGCCCATTTAAAGGGGAAATGAGGAGGAATTTCTTCTCTGAGGGTCGTGAATCTTTGGAATTCTCTACCCCAGAGAGCTGTGGAGGCTGGGTCATTGAATATATTTAAGATGGAGATAGACACATTTTTGAACATTAAGGGAGTCAAGGGTAGGGAAGTGGAGTTGAGGCCAACTTCTGCTCCTATTTCTTATGTTTGTATGTTCAATCAAGAAGTACAGTGGCTGCGATGAAGTTTGTAAGAACCCAGTACAATTCTTACCTGATAAACATCTTCTTGGCCTCCTCTTGGATTTCTTTCAGCCATACTGCATTTTCTTTGAAATCTTCAAGAACAGCATGGAGTTTCTCACCAAAATACTTCAGCATGTTATCAGTGTCAACCATTGCAATTGCTGTTCTAGAAGCCATGATGTCCCTGAATGACAGAGAAAGAAAACAGTTTTAAGAGCTGGCAAGAGTAGCCAAAATCAAGTGATTTAAATTACCCAGCTAAATTTCAAGTTGGAGTGCAAAACAAATTTTGTGCCAATATAAAGTGTGACAGTGTTTGAGGAAGAGAGAAACATCACATCATTCAAGAACCATTGGTCATTAACAATTGAATAATATCAGTGCTGAGTTAGCCAATCACAGCTGGGGAATAGTTAAAGCATAAGTTAGTGTCAACCTTGACTCAGTGGTGAACTCTTGTCTGAATCAATGGCCCATAATTTGCAGTCAGCAACAAAGCAAAGGCGTTCGCCGCAAAGTAAACATTCCGTAAAGATCTCACGATCTCCGCAGTGAGAAGTTTGGCTTTTCCAAAGTGCAAGTTAATGGGGAATCCCGAATGCGAGCCGCTCTGACATCAACAAGCTGTCGAAGCAGCCAATCAGAATGCAGGACTCTCAGACTGTCAACCAGGAAGTGAGTAAGTTCCTTTGATTCAATTTTTTTTTAAATATTAGAGAAAGCAAAACGAATATTGGGGCTGACATGGGGAAGGCAGTAAATCTGAATTTTTAAAAAAAATTTTTGAAAGTTTCTTAAACTAATATTTTAATAAATTAAATTGGAGACTCCACAAAATCAAAATTAGTTTTTCAGGGGCATAATGTTTGTTTAGCAATCAATGCACTTTTAAAACCCCGTTACACCTAATCCAAAAAGGGTCTAGCTTTTAATGAGGTATTTAACAGCTGTATTACTGTCAAAGAGCAAAGGTTTGTTAGTTTCCCCGGATAGAAACATAGAAAATAGGTGCAGGAGTAGGCCATTTGGCCTTTCGAGCCTGCACCACCATTCAATAAGATCATGGCTGATCATTCACCTCAGTACCCCTTTCTTGCTTTCTCAGATTTGGGGGGAGGATGGCACAGCACAGCCAATGTCAGAGCAGTGAATGACTGACCGCAACTTCAGGATTTACACATTAGGATGCACATGCGCTATATTCTGGAGTTGCGGTCAGTTTGAAAGGGGTGCTCGGTTATCACCCACCGCAAATGTCAGGCAGTAGTGAGGGAGCGCTGCATAAACTCAGGTGCTGTCTTTCAAATGAAGCATTAAACCAGGACCCCCATCTGTCCTCAGGATGGACAAAAAAAGGTCCAGTGATAAAGGAGCAACCCACACTACCAAAATAAAAAGATTCTGGTCATTATCTCATTGGTGTTTGAGGGACCTTTATAGACAAAACTTGGCTACCACATTTGCCGACATTACAGCAATGACTATGCTTTGTGGGGTTGTGAAGCAATTTGCGATGCCTTGAGCTGATGAATGAAATACATAGAAACATAGAAAATAGGTGCAGGAATAGGCCATTCGGCCCTTCGAGCCTGCACCACCATTCAATAAGATCATGGCTGATCATTCATCTCAGTACCCCTTTCCTGCTTTCTCTCCATACCCCTTGATCCCTTTAACCATAAGGGCCATATCTAACTCCCTCTTGAATATATCCAATGATATATACAAAATTATTTCTTCTCTAAAATTGCCTTGGCATCTGGAAATGAGTGGCGAAAGAAAACAGAGCAACCCAGAGTTGTGTTCCAGGAGTGCTGGAGATATCAGTGTGTGTGTGTGTGGAGAGCCACCACCACACAATTTGACTTGAGGATATTTCTGTAGTAAACACGATTTCAGCCGTCAGAAACTTAGAAAATAGGTGCAGGAGTAGGCCATTCAATAAGATCATGGCTGATCATTCCCTCAGTACCCCTTTCCGGGGGGGGGGGGGTGGGGGGAGGGAAAGAGTGTGGCTGTGGTCAGAAATTAGATTAAAAAAGGTGTTTGTGGTGATGTCTCACATGAAAAATTGAAGTTTACTGAAGCCGGTGACCAACACATCGAGTGTCACTGCGCCATGCAACGGCTCAAAAAACACACACAAAGGCTCAGGCCAAGGATTCTCACTCGGCGGCCCCTGGGGAGGGACTGACCCCTTCCCCCCCCCCCCCGGGAGGTGGGGGGGGGGGGGGGTGTGCCTCATCCCCCGGCAGGGCGGAAATTTAAAGCCCGGCGGCGCTCCCCAGATCTCCCGCTCGGCCTTATTCCCGCTCTGCCCGAATAAGGCTGAGCGAGAGACCTGGGGAGCGCCGCAGCACAGGCCGGGAAGGGAGAGGTTGAACGAACACCTGAGGCACAAAGCCTACGCCCCCCCGCCCCCGCAACCAGGGCCTACTGCCCAACACCCCCCGACCCCAAGGTAACAGCGTCCCCGCCCGGCCGCCAGTCTCACCACCCCCCGGGATCTTCCCTTGGCTTTTTCTTCACACACACCGAACGACAGCGGCCGCCGCTTACCGGAGGCGGCGAGACAACACAAACCGGACCGGCGCGCGCGAACTTCCAACTTTCAAACCCAGCGCCAGTTAAGACAGCCAGCCAATCGGGGACAGGCAACCCGCCCATACGCGCGCGGCCCCGCGCGCTGACGTAATCACGTCGCCCTCCCCCCGCCCCGCGCTCTCGGGCAGCAGCGGCAGGTCTCGGTATTGCATCCCTTTGTTCTTCCCTTTCATCCTCATGATCATAAAGCAGTCCCTTGGAATCCAAAAAGACTTGCTTCCACTCCCAAAGTGAGTTCTTTGATGGCTGATGTTATGTATTGTCCATGTACATTAAATGTATAGTTACAATGGTGCGCCACAAGGGGCACTGTGGTGGGAGACCCGAAAGTACCTGCGAGACAGAGTATAAAAGGCTGCCCACCACACCTGAGGGGCACTCTGGAGTTACACAATAAAGGACTAAGGTCACAGCAGTTACTACAACACCAGACTGTGTGGAGTCAGTGATTTGAGTATTACATACATCACAAATTGGCAACGAGGACACGGACGAGCTCTTCACGCAACCATGGCTACTTTGGGCACGCTAAAGGATTTCACAGAGGGTAATGACTGGAATGCCTTTACGGAAAGGCTCGAGTACTATTTTATAGCAAACGACCTGACAGGGGACACAAACACACTGATAGAGAAGCGTAAGGCGATATTGCTGTCCAGTTGTCGCGATGAGGTTTATCGTCTCGTCAGGGATTTGCTGGCACCCACGAGCGCCAAGGACAAGTCATATGAGCAGCTGACTGAACTCATTCGTAACCAACTGAAACCGAAGGAGAGCATCCTCACGGCCAAGCACAAATTCTACCACCACTGCAGACCTGAGAGCCAGGATGTCACAAAATATGCTGCAGACATCAGGAGACTTGCGGCGCCGTGCGATTTTGGCACACACCTTAATGAGGCGTTGCGAGACGTCTTTGTTATGGGGATTGGCCATGAGGGTCCCCTTCACAAGCTGCTATCTACTGAACCTACAGTCAGCCTGCAGTAAGCCATCAACATCAGCCGGGCATTTATGACCTCGACTTGCAGCACCAAGCAGATGATCCACACGGTCTCGAACCCAGCAGGTACTATTCACAGGATAGCGCCCGTCACGGACAAAACTGCAGAACGTGGCTCTGCCCAGGGCAGAGAGCACGGACCTCAGATTCCTGGAACTCAGAGTCCGCTAAGGGGGGCTAATCGAGTAGCACCATGCTGGCGCTGCGGAGGAAGCCATGGGGCTTACCGTTGCAGGTTTGCGGAGTATACATGCAATACCTGCCACACGAAAGGCCACCTTCAGCGTATGTGCAAAAGAAACACGACTCACCGTGTGGCCGAGGAGATGGCAGATGATCTGCTATCCAGCAAGGAGCATTGCGGTTTGGCTCGACGGGCTGCTCCAGCAGGCACCGTCGGCCCGCAGGCAGAGTCGGCCGTTCGCGGGACTTGCAGCGGGAGGAGCAGTGAATCGGCAGTTTCGGGAGCGGGACTCGCTCGGCGACGTTGCTCCGAGGAGCGGGGCTCGTCCAGGATCGGCTGCGGCAGTGAGGAGGTCGGCTCCGGAGGACGTGTGTGTGTGTGTGGCGGATCCTGGGCAAAAGGGTCAGCTGCGTGGGGTGCTCCGGAGGATGCGGGGGCCAGTGCATTGCGGCTCCCGGGTGCGTTCAGAGTGTGGCACCTCAGGCAGCAGCACAGCGAGTTCAAGATGACGGCGAGCTTCGTGGCAGCAGAGTTCTGCAGAGAGAGGCAGGCAGGCACCAGCAGAGCACCTAAAATGGCGGCGCCCAGTAGAAACCTCGTGGGGGAAAAACAAAATGGCGTCTTAAAAGGGAAATGTACCCGGGAGTCTTAAAGGGGCCTTACACCGTTAGCAGTCCCCACAAAGAGACTTTTGTAGGGGCAAGAGTAAGTCAAAATGATTACTGTGATTTGTATGATGACGTGATTTATGACAAGAGTTAATATTTTGATGCTAAAATGATTACTGTGATTAAAATGATTGTTATGATTGGTGAAAAGAGTTAATATCACACTACACAGTTAAAAGGGTTAATGGATCTGTGACTAACAGGACTAAAGAATTAATGCGATTTCTGATTTTATGTGATTTATGCAATTGTTCAGCGGCTGCAGACAAGCCGCAAAGGCAACTATTTTCTGAGAATAGAGGCAACACACTAGTTGCCATACCCTGTCTCAGCACAGCCCATTACCTCGGGCAAAAAGGGGCAGTATGCCGTCACCATACCTCACCCAGTGGAGCTGGGATTTAATAACTGTTCAGTGTACCTGCAACCTTTTGATATAACTCTTCAACGCATACAAATGTACTGTCCATGTGTACCTGCTTTCTACTGGAGGTTATGTTTGTGTACTTGTATCACCCATGTAAGGACTGCAAATACCACATGCTTGTACCAGATCGCAAGCATAATCTCTACATGGGTGGGGGGGGGGGAAGTGGATGGTCATGGACTCACACTCACAAATCAACCAGGACGAACAAGGCCGAGGTTACCGGCAATTTGCTTTTGGAACTGCGGGGGGAGGGGGGGAGTGTGATGTTCTGTATTGTCCATGTACATTAAATGTATAGTTACAATGGTGCGCCACAAGGGGCACTGTGGTGGGAGACCCGAAAGTACCTGCGAGACAGAGTATGAAAGGCTGCCCATCACATCTGAGGGGCACTCTGGAGTTACACAATAACGGACCAAGGTCACAGCAGTTACTACAACACCGACTGTGTGGAGTCAGTGATTTGAGTGCTACATACATCACAGCTGAACAGTCCGATAGGAGAGCCACAGACCCTGTTACGGATGGGACAGACATTCGTCGGGGGAAGGGGTCGGTGGGGCTGGTTTGCCGCGCGCTCCTTCCGCTGCCGACGCTTGACCTCTTCACGCTCTTTGCGTTGAGACTCAAAGAACTCAACGCCCTCCCGGATGCACTTATACTGACTGCACATGTTGACTGAATTCCACCGACCACTTGCAAGTGTCAGTAGGGGAACATTTAGGGGTAACATGGTCATAGTATCATCGTCATAGGCAGTCCCTCCGAATCAAGGAAAACACAGACAGAGAAAATAGATGCAGGAGCAGGCCATTCGGCCCTTCGAGCCTGCACCACCATTCAATAAGATCATGGCTGATCATGTAACCTCAGTACCCCATTCCTGCTTTCTCTCCATAACCCCTATAGAAACATTGCTTTCACTCTTAAAATGAGTTCTTTGATGGCTGAACAGTCCGATACGAGAGCCACAGACCCTGTTACATGTGGGACAGACATTCGTCGGGGGAAGGGGTCGGTGGGACTGGTTTGCCGCGCGCTCCTTCCGCTGCCGGCACTTGACCTCTTCACACTCTTTGCGTCGAGACTCAAAGAGCTCAACGCCCTCCCGGATGCATTTTCTCCACCTTGGGCAGTCTTCGGCCAGGGTCTCCCAGGTGTCCGTGGTGATGTTGCACTTTACCAGGGAAGCTTTGAGGGTGTCCTTATAACGTTTCCGCTGTCCTCCTTTGGCTCATTTACCAAGAAGGAGCTCCGCGTAGAGCAATTGCTTAGGGAGTCTCATATCTGGCATGCCCCCCCGACCCTTCCCCCTACCTAATGTTAATGGGCAGACTTTTCTGTGCTGTTATATACTGACTGCACATATTGACTGAATTCCATCGACCACTTGCAAGTGTCAGTAGGTGAACATTTAGTGGACAATGGTCATAGTCATCACCATCATAGGCAGTCCCTCGGAATCGAGGAAGACTTGCTTCCACTCTTAGCATGAGTCCTTAGGTGGCTGAACAGTCCAATACGAGAGCTATGTCGAAATCTCGACCTCCGATAAACGACTCAGACACCTTCAGCTCCGGCAGAAGTTTCTTTAATTTACTTGCTAGCAAGGGAAAAGTCACACTCAGTCAATGGCTAAGTGAACAACTCCGAAATGGTACAGTTTCACGAGATATTTATACAGTAAAACCCAAGTTATGGCCTCTCCTTGTGTATTGGCTCTGTCTCGCAGTCAGTGAATAGAGATAAAGAGTTAATTACTACATCCTTGTCCTGACATGGTTTCCAGATATTTCCTTTTGTCAGGGTTATTAGTTGGCCAGCCGGCCATTACTCGATGAGAGTGGTAATGAACTATTACCTGCCTTGCATTGTGTCAGGATGGTCCAGTTTCCTGGTCAGTTATCTTTTTGCATCAAATGGATGAGGTTTCTACAAGAGATAATGGCTGGTGGTTTGAGTACTTCGAAAAGGGTGGGGTGGAGTGGAACTGGTGTCGTATAGACAATAGGAGAGCACCATGGCGGGGTACTTGTCTCAGCAGGACTTGCCTCCTGGCTGTCTGGTGGCTATCAGCCATTTCAAGCCAGGTTTAGCTGTTTATGCAAACCGACTGCTTGTTGCAGAAATTTCTGGAAGGACCAGGACTCCATTTTGTTATATAATGCAAAGGGCACAAAAATACCGTGTGGTATCAGCTTAGATAAAAATACATTTCCACATTCCCCAATTTTGTCCTTCACAAGGACAACTTAATCCATTCTGTACAGTCTCTCTATTTCCATTTCCACACAAAAGCCTTCAGTAGTTGTTGCTATCATAACTCTAGCTGTGGTCTCGGTAGGTAACATGGTTTTTCCCACCCTGGCACAGCAACACTTAACCAAGACAAATAATAGATATAGGGCGAAGACTATCAGCAGGAATATGATCAAACCCTGTACCACAGATCTCCCTAGGGATCCCAACCATCCCGATGCCCAACCCCACAAGATGATATCATCCTGGCCAACTGTCTGTTTATACTCTATTACCTTTTTTCTAATGTATTCAGCTAGACTGCCGATTTCTTCTGATTTATCTGGGATATACGTACAGCATTTTCCACCTATTAATGCGCATGTCCCGCCTTCCTTGGCTAGGAGATAATCTAAGGCCATACGATTTTGGAGAACCACTGTTCAAATAGCTACCATTTCATCATTTACCCCTTCAATGGCTTGGGAAGTCGCGTTGGCTACTGATTCGACTTAAGTTAGCCAGTTCCCGTAACTGCCAATCGGTTGATGCTATTCCATAGGGTGGCACCATTACCGTGAATATTCCGTTTAGCCAATTCAAATCCCATTTAAATCTATGACTTCTATAGGCATCCCTTAGAGTCTTTATTGATCTGATAAAGGGTACCACATATCCAAAGTAACAGGACCCTGTCCAGTTGGCTGGTAACCATGGGTAGGCTTTATGGCCACAAATAAAGTAGGTGCAATTATAGGACGTCAGCTCCTGGTCCTTTCGCGCCATCCATACTCGAGTGGTCTCACATTCCCACCCTTCACCTGGGGCTTTGTTATGGACCATTGTCCAGCCAACAGTTGCTATCTTTCTCCCATCAGTGGGATTAGTTGTGGCTTGCCATTTAGTCATTTGGGAACACTTGCTGCGTCCCATTTCTGGTCCTTTAGTCTCATTACTCACTAGGCATATTATACCTTCAGGATTTCCTATTCTGGGAGTAATGCTTAGGAAGGGTGGCTGACAGTTATTATTATAATTGGGCTGGTACCATCCCTGGAAGGTTGTAAGTTTATACCCTGCTGACCTCCATTCTGTTTGCTCCTTCGTTTCTGACACCTTGGTTAGGTTTGTCCTATTTTGCACTATCAACCATTCTACCATTTCTGATTCGTTAAAGGGGACAGATCTCAGGGGAATACCCCCTTCGGAGTGGACAGGTACATGGGAACATATCCAACAACTTGACAAGTTTCTTTCTTGAGCATACTTATGACTCAGTGCCATAAATATGTTTACTTGCAGTTCCCTTCGGTGGCGTGTCTGTACCCCTGGTATAATCAATAATGCAAAGTAAAACCCTGTCAAGCCCAGCACCATCAGTCCCCATAGTCCATACAGTTCCTTATTCAGTCTTCCTTTTTCTGTTCCTCTGGTTCCTTCTTCCCTTCCTCCTGGTCGGGTGCCCTTTTGCAATGGGACGCATGGATCCATGTTGGTCTTTCCTTTACCTTGATTGCAGTATTAGTCGCCAGCAAGACCTGGTATGGTCCTTCAAATCTTGGCTGTAGACTGCTTTTTCTTTTAAAGATTGTGATGCAAACGAATTCCCCGGGCTCCAGATTATGATACTTCCCTTCCACTGGCTTGACTTGAGCTTCCTTTACCTGTGAATGAAAGCTGGAAATACATTTGGTTAGTGCAATACAATAATTCAACATATTTTCCTCCATTTTGTGGATGTCCATTTGTTTTGCAGTAAATGGTGCTGTAAAAGGTAGTCGTTGGGGACGTCCCATAACTATCTCATTAGGTGACAGGCCTGTTGTTCTGTTGGTTGCAGATCACATTACCATTAAAGCTAAGGGCAGCAGTTCTGTCCATTTCAGTCCAGTGTCATTGCATAATTTTGCCAGCTTATTTTTAAGCATTCCATTATATCTTTCAACAAGTCCAGCTGATTGTGGATGATAACTGCAATGAAAACGTTGATTAATCTGTAAAGCTTTACACATTTCTCTTATAACAGTTCCCGTGAAATGTGACCCGTTATCACTAGAAAGCTTAGCAGGGATTCCAAAGCGTGGTACGATTTCTTTTAACAAACATTTAGCAACAGTACTGGCATCGGCCTTTTTACATGGAAAGGCTTCAATCCATCTAGAGAACACATCTACAATAACTAATACATACTTGAATCCCATACACACAGGTAATTCAATAAAATCCATTTGTAAATGTACAAAAGGCCCCACTAGATTTGGGTGGGAGGCAGATTCTACTTTTTCCGTCTTACTCGGACTCATTGTCTGACAGGTAACACAATTTTCACAGATTTCAATTGCCGAAATACCTGGTGCATACCAAGTTGCCAAAATATAATCTGCCATCCCCCTTTGCCTGCATGTGTGAATGTATGAACACATCGGGCAATCCATGGAAGTAAGGATCTGGGTGCCACCACGCGGCCATTGTGGTGAACCCATATTCCTTCTGGATTTTTATAACATTAATCCTTCGTCCAGGTCACCACCTCCTCCGTATTGGCCTGTGTCTGAAAGGTCAGCACGTCATTAATAGTGGGTGACGGGTCTGAGTAATTATTTTTCCTCAGTGGGAACAATGGCACCTGCATCCCCCCTTTTGACAGAGCTGCTGACTTAGCTGCATTATCAGCTCTGGCGTTCTCAAGTGCCACCTCATTCGACTGGCCTGTATGTGCTTGGCATTTGATAATGGCAAGTTTCAAGGGGCATTGAATGGCTCGCAGGAGATTTTCCACTTGTTCTGCATTTTTGATAGTGGTTCCTGAAGAAGTCAGGTACCCGCGAATCTTCCAAATTTGTCCATAGTCATGTGCTACCCCAAAAGCATACCTGGAGTCAGTGTAGATATTAACTGTTTGTCCTTCAGCCAGAATACAGGCTCGAGTTAACGCAAACAATTCGACTTGTTGGGCTGAAAAGAAGTCTGGAAGAGGGGCTGTTTTGACAACATTAAACTGGGTTACAATTGCATAAGCCACTCTAGGTTGGCCCCTATCATTCCGTAAGGCTGATCCGTCAACATAGTACACTAGATCAGGGTTACACATTGATACATCTGTTAAATTGATACGTGGTTTAGTCACTAATTCGGTTACCATTTCACATGAATGGGGTTCGCCGTCTTCTTCCGTGGGGAGTAGAGTGACTGGATTTAAGGTAGTACATCTTTTGATGATAAGGTTCGGATTTGATAACAGTTCGACTTCATATTTAGTGGTTCTTGCAGAAGTTAGGTGTTGGGTGGCACATTTAGTAAGTAAAATCTCGACAGAGTGTGGGATATATAAAACGGTTTGATGACTTAGAGTTATTGTCTGAGCCTGTTGTACAGCGTAATAAGCTGCTGCCAATGAAGGAAGACATTCTGGTAGTCCGCGTGCCACTGGGTCTAGTTGGGCACTGAAATACGCTATCAGTCGCTGCCTGTCCCCATGTAACTGAGTCAAAACAGATTGTGCAGAACCCGACTTGTGATGCACAAATAAATTGAATAGCTTAGTGTAATCTGGTAATCCCAAGGCTGGTGCTGAAGTGAGAGACTGCTTAAGATTCTGGAAAGCATTCCGGGATACTTCATTCCAAATCCTTCTTTAAGCATTGTGAGAATATAGTAGATTCATTCCCAGCTCGTAGGTCTTGGACAAACCTCCATTTGTCACTATTGGGCTTCTGAACCGGAAGAATCGGTGTGTTACACGGACTTCTCATTTATGCTTATAGTGATTCACAGATCACAGAATGTAAAGTATTTGTTTTATAATTTTATTAAAAGGCTTCCAAACCCAAGATTTTTCCAATACACCCAAAATGTTGATAAGGAGATCACCTGAAATATCTCAAAATCCCAATTCAAATATTGTACTGCCACTCTTTATCTAAAAAACAAATCCTCTTACTGAGCTAGAAGCTTTCGCGTCAAGATTTTACACCAAGGACAATGAGAGTGTACTCCCCCAGCCTGCAGCCTCGAGACCCACAAAGGCTTTTTTTTTTAAGGCATTACAACTTCCCTTCCCCGTTCTTTATCTTACTCCTAGACTAAATTTATGTCTTTCCCAATGTCTTACCAATGTAATCAATGATTGCTTGTCTTCTTTCGACAAGTAAGTGAGCGTGTCAAATAAATTCTCTTTTTTTTTTAAACCGGGACCATGTCTCAACAAACCTACCCTTTGTGCATTTCCTAGCTCCGTAACTTCTCATCCAAATAAATCCACATCTGCGTTTCTAACTTAAAATGTTTTAAACTTCCCACATACAGGACAACACTATGAAGGGTTAAAAAAACTTCACTCTGTTTGAAAAAGTGGGTGGAGCTAAAACAAACAGGCAGTTCCACAACCTTTCCAAACAGGTTTCCAGACACATGAAAAAAACACACAGAAGCACTCTCATTCAAAGACAGACATTCACAAAAATCTCTCTTTATTCAATAAGGCTTTTTTTTTTTGGCCAGCTTTATTTTTTTTTTAATCCATAAGTCACTATCAAGTTCTCTTTTTTTTTCATATTGATTTACTTCCTCTGTTAATTTTACATGAGCTTGAAGAATCGGAACCCAGGCCTTTTCTATTACTTTCCTCTTTTTTTTTTACCTCTTCTACCTGGATCTCTGTTTATAAGATACTCCTCTAGACATGTTGTTCTCTCTAAATTAAATGAACCATCCGGTGGAAATGGCCTGTTTTCACCCATTTTTTTTTGGTGATCAAGTGAAGACTGACCACAATTCTGGAGCATAAAATAGCCTTTTGTGGTGTTTTAACTTGCTCCGGCACCCATTTGGGATGATTAAGATTTTCCACAGTTTCTGATCTCACAATCCTTTCGGCCAACCGAGTTCTCTACGCCCACTTCTCCTGGCCGTTACGTGGCCTGAAAAGGCTCTTAATTTGGGCTCAGTCTGGGTGTGTGAGAGATGTTGGCACGAACCAACCATAGTTGATCAATCAGTCACTGTTTCTTCTCTTAATCAATCCTTGTTTTTCCAAATCACAATTTTTCCCTCGTGACTCTTCCCGTTTCTCTCATTGCAATGTCGCACAAAGGTATTGCACACAACAGTATAACAAGGACAACTAGGACAAACAACATTCACGCGAGTATACAAATCATAACCTTAAACTCTATCTAAACAAATAATCAATTCTCAGTCTGCGTTGTACGCCACTACAGACCGAGTCCTTAACTTATCCTAATGAAACTTATAAAACTTATGGTCCCATTACCTTAACTCTTATCACATAAGAACCTTCGATCGATTAGTGCTTTTTTTCCCTAATCTTATCACATAAGAACCTTTTTTTTTCTAATCTTATCACATAAGAACCTTCGATCGACTAGCGCTGTTTTTACCTTACCTCCTGAAACCTTCCCTGGGCTGTTTTAAGATATTTCCAGAACCAGATCTCTTCTGCTTGCGAGCTGAGAAAGAAATTATCATAAAAAATAACTTTAGCTTTTAAATGTCGAGTCTCGTAGATTGCAGTACCTCCCCTGTGGACAACAGATTACATATGCGATTCAACAGTGAAGAAACCTCTTGTGAGCAAAAGGCTCACCTTGTTTTGGCCACTGAAGCCTTTCACTGGAGAGGCACTATGCCTGTATCTGTTTTACTCACAGGGCAGAGAGTATGCATCTCGGTGGAACCTCGAAGAAGTAACTGTCGAAATCTCGACCTCCGATAAACGACTCAGACACCTTCAGCTCCGGCAGAAGTTTCTTTAATTTACTTGCTAGCAAGGGAAAAGTCACACTCAGTCAATGGCTAAGTGAACACCTCTGAAATGGTACAGTTTCACGAGATATTTATACAGTAAAACCCAAGTTATGGCCTCTCCCTGTGTATTGGCTCTGTCTCGCAGTCAGTGAATACAGATAAAGAGTTAATTACTACATCCTTGACCTGACATGGTTTCCAGATATTTCCTTTTGTCAGGGTTATTAGTTGGCCAGCTGGCCATTACTCGATGAGAGTGTGGTAATGAGCTATTACCTGCCTTGCATTGTGTCAGGATGGTCCAGTTTCCTGGTCAGTTATCTTTTTGCATCAAATGGATGAGGTCTCTACAAGAGATAATGGCTGGTGGTTTGAGTACTTCGAAAAGGGTGGGGTGGAGTGGAACTGGTGTCGTATAGACAATAGGAGAGACCATGGGCGGGGTACTTGTCTCAGCAGGACTTGCCTCCTAGCTGTCTGGTGGCTATCAGCCATTTCAAGCCAGGTTTAGCTGTTTATGCAAGCCGACTGCTTGTTGCCGAAATTTCTGGAAGGACCAGGACTCCATTTTGTTATATAATGCAAAGGGCACAAAAATACCGTGTGGTATCAGCTTAGATAAAAATACATTTCCACAGCCACTGTCACAGGTGGGACAGATAGTCATTGTGGGAAAGAGTGGTGTTATGTCTGTAATGTACTTATGAATGATTCCATGAGGCAATGTGTTGTACTCAAATTGTAGTGTCCTTGGTCCTTTATTCGTAACTCCAGAGTGAGGCAGCTGCATTGTGGCTACCCTTTTATACAGCCCCTGCCACTAGGGCAGGAAACCCCAGTCTCCACCACTTGCACTCTCTAGTGGTGCCAGCATAGTATATACACAGTGTAAACCTTATTGATAGTACATCAGGTAAACAAGTCTCCATCTTATGCAACTATACAGTGACTACACAGAGAGTATATCTATAGTCTTCATATATAACAGATGGGACAGACAGTCATTGAAGGAAAGGGTGGATGGGACAGGTTTGCCGCACGCTCCTTCCGCTGCCTGCGCTTGTTTTCTGCATGCTCTCGGTGATGAGACTCGAGGTGCTCAGCGCCCTCCTGGATGCACTTCCTCCACTTCGGGCGGTCTTTGGCCAGGGACTCCCAGGTGTCAGTGGGGATGTTGCACTTTATCAAGGAGGCTTTGAGGGTGTCCTTGTAACGATTCCTGTGCCCACCTTCGGCTCGCTTCCTGTGAAGGAGTTCCGAGTAGAGCGCTTGCTTTGGGAGTCTCGTGTCGGGTATGCGAACAATTTGGCCTGCCCAGCGGAGCTGATCAAGTGTGATCAGTGCTTCAATGCTGGGGATGTAGGCCTGGTTGAGGACACTAAGGTTGGTGCATCTTTCCTCCCAGAGGATTTGCAGGATCTTGCGGAGACATTGTTGCTGTCCGGACTGGCGTCAAATAAGGCTGCTTCATCGCCCCAACCCTCTTTTCAATCTTCCCCGCTGACATGCTCCACCTCACAGTCAACAAGCTCCCCACTGGAGTGAAACTAAACTACAAAATCAGTGGGAAGCTGTTCAACCTTCACCATCTCCACGCCAGATCCAAGACCACCCCAACCTCTGTCGTCGAGCTACAGTATGCGGATGACGCCTGCGTCTGCGCACATTCAGAGGCTGAACTCCAAGTCATAGCAAACATATTTACTGAGGCATATAAAAGCATAGGCCTTTCTCTCAACATCTGTAAGACAAAGGTCTTACACCAGCCTGTCCTCGCCACACAGCACTGCCCCTCAGTCATCAAGATCCATGGTGCAGCCCTGGACAACGTGGACCATTTCCCATACCTCGGGAGCCTCTTATCAACAAGAGCATACATTGACGACGAAATTCAACATTGCCTCCAGTGCGCCAGTGCAGCTTTCGGCCGCCTGAGGAAAAGAGTGTTTGAAGACCAGGCCCTCAAAACTGCCACCAAGCTCATGGTCTACAAGGCCCGCCCTCCTGTATGGCTCAGAGACATGGACCATGTACAGTAGGTGAACATTTAGGGAACAATGGTCATAGTATAAGCTTTAGACCAGCTATGGAAAAGGACAGGGAGCAATCTAGAGTAAAAATGTTTAACTGGGCCTGGGAAGGCCAATTTCAAGTGGGATGAGAATGGATCTGGCCCGGGTAAACTGGAATCAAAGATTAGCAGGCAAAATTGTCCTGGAACAATGGGCTGCCTTTAAAGAGGAAATAATTTGGGTTCAGTCGAGATAAACTCCCAAGACAGGGAAGGAAGGGCAACTGTAGTCAGAGCTCCCTGGATGACAAAACAGATAAGAGAATATGGTGAAGCAGAAAAATAATGCATATGATCAATGTCAGGTTGAGAATACAACTGAGAATCAGGTTATAAAGAGAAAAGTCAGAGAAGTGAAAAAGAAAATGAGGGACAAAGAGAGGGTATGAGATTAGAATGGCAGCCAACATAAATCCAAAAGTCTTCTATAGGCATATAAATAGTAAACGGGCAGTACGAGGGGGGTTGGGGCCGATTAGGGACCAAAAAGGAGACCTACACATGGAGGCAGAGGGTATGGCTGACAGTGAAGACAAACATAGGTCCCTTGCAGTCAGATTCAGGTGAATTTATAATGGGGAACAAAGAAATGGCGGACCAGTTGATTGGAAAGCAGCTAATGTAACGCCTCTGCTTAAAAAAGGGGGCAGACAAAAGGCAGGTAACTATAGGCCGGTTAGTTTAACATCTGTAGTGGGGAAAATGCTTGAAGCTATCATTAAGGCAGAAATAGCAGGACATCGAGATAGGAATAGTGCAATCAAGCAGACGCAACATGGATTCATGAAGGGGAAATCATGTTTAACTAATTTACTGGAATTCTTTGAGGATATATTGAGCATGGTGGATAGAGGTGTACCGATGGATGTGGTGTATTTAGATTTCCAAAAGGCATTCGATAAGGTGCCACACAAAAGGTTACTGCAGAAGATAAAGGTACGCGGAGTCAGAGGAAATGTATTAGCATGGATAGAGAATTGGCTGGCTAACAAAAAGCAGAGAGTCGGGATAAATGGGCCCTTTTCAGGTTGGAAATCGGTGGTCAGTGGTGTGCCACAGGGATCGGTGCTGGGACCACAACTGTTTACAATATACATAGATGACCTGGAAGAGGGGACAGAGTGTAGTGCAACAAAATTTACAGATGACACAAAGATTAGTGGGAAAGTGGGTTGTGTAGAGGACATAGAGAGGCTGCAAAGAGATTTAGATAGGTTAAGCGAATGGGCGAAGGTTTGGCAGATGGAATACAATGTTGGAAAATGTGAGGTCATCCAGCTTGGAAAAAAAAACAGTAAAAGGGAATATTATTTGAATGAAGAGAAATTACAACATGCTGCGGTGCAGAGGGACCTGGGGGTCCTTGTGTATGAATCCCAAAAAGTTAGTTTGCAGGTGCAGCAGATAATCAGGAAGGCGAATGGAATGTTGGCCTTCATTGAGAGAGGGATGGAATACAAAAGCAGAGAGGTCCTGCTGCAACTGTATAGGGTATTGGTGAGGCCGCACCTGGAGTACTGCGTGCAGTTTTGGTCACCTTACTTAAGGAAGGAAAAAACTAGCTTTGGAGGGGGTACAGAGACGATTCACTAGGCTGATTCCGGAGATGAGGGGGTTACCTTATGATGATAGATTGAGTAGACTGGGTCTTTACTCGTTGGAGTTCAGAAGGATGAGGGATGATCTTCTAGAAACATTTAAAATCATGAAAGGGACAGACAGGATAGAGGCAGAGAGGTTGTTTCCACTGGTGGGGGAGACTAGAACTAGGGGGCACAGCTTCAAAATACGGGGGAGCAATTTAAAACCGAGTTGAGAAAGAATTTCTTCTCCCAGAGGGTTGTGAATCTGTGGAATTCTCTGCCCAAGGAAGCAGTTGAGGCTAGCTCATTGAATGTATTCAAGTCACAGATAGATTTTTAACCAATAAGGGAATTAAAGGTTACGGGGAGAGGGCGGGTAAGTGGAGCTGAGTCCACGGCCAGATCAGCTATGATCTTGTTGAATGGCGGAGCAGGCTTGAGGGACTAGATGGCCTACTCCTGTTCCTAATTCTTATGTTCTTATGTGAATACTTTGGTTCTGTCTTCACGAAGGAAGACACAAATAACCTTCCGGAAATACTAGGGGACTGAGGGTCTAGTGAGGAGGAACTGAAGGAAATCCTTATCAGGCGGGAAATTGTGTTAGGGAAATTGATGGGATTGAAGGCCGATAAATCCCCGGGGCCTGATTGTCTGCATCCCAGAGTACTTAAGGAAGTGGCCCTAGAAATAGTGGATGCATTGGTGATCATTTTCCAACAGTCAATCGACTCTGAATTAATTCCTATGGACTGGAGGGTAGCTAATGTAACACCACTTTTTAAGAAAGGAGGGAGAGAAAAAACGGGTAATTATAGACCGGTTAGCCTGACATCAAAGTGGGGAAAATGTTGGAATTATTAAAGATGAAATAGCAGCGCATTTGGAAAGCAGTGACAGGATCAGTCCAAGTCAGCATGGATTTATGAAAGGGAAATCATGCTTGACAAATCTTCTGGAATTTTATGAGGATGTAACTAGTAGAGTGGACACGGAAGAACCAGTGGATGTGGTGTATTTGGACTTTCAAAAGGCTTTTGACAAGGTCTCACAAAAGAGATTGGTGTGCAAAATCAAAGCACATGGTATTGGGGGTAATGTACAGACGTGGATAGAGAACTGGTTGGCAGACAGGAAGCAGAGAGTCGGAATAAACGGGTCCTTTTCAGAATGGCAGGCAGTGACTAGTGGGGTGCCGCAGGGCTCAGTGCTGGGACCCCAGCTATTTACAATATACATTAATGATTTAGATGAAGGAAATGAGTATAATATCTCCAAGTTTGCAGATGACATTAAGCTGGGTGGCGGTGTGAGCTGTGAGGAGGATGCTAAGAGGCTGCAGGGTGACTTGGACAGGTTAGGTGAGTGGGCAAACGCATGGCAGATGCAGTATAATGTGGATAAATGTGAGGTTATCCACTTTGGGGGCAAAAACACAAAGGCAAAATATTATCTGAATGGCGGCAGATTAGGAAAAGGGGAAGGTGCAACGAGACCTGGGTGTCATGGTTCATCAGTCATTCCAAGTTGGCATGCAGGTGCAGCAGGCGGTGAAGAAAGCAAATGGTATGTTGGCCTTCCTAGCTAGGGGTTTTGAATACAGGAGCAGGGAGGTCTTACTGCAGTTGTACAGGGCCTTAGCGAGGCCTCACCGGAATGTTGTGTTCAGTTTTGGTCTCCTAATCTGAGGAAGGATGTTCTTGTTATTGAGGGAGTGCAGCGAAGGTTCACCAGACTGATTCTCGGGATGGCAGGACTGACAGATGAGGAGAGACTGGATCGACTGGGCCTGTATTCACTGGAGTTCAGAAGGATGAGAGGGGATCTCATAGAAACATATAAAATTCTGACGGGACTGGACAGGTTAGATGCAGGAAGAATGTTCCCGATGTTGGGGAAGTCCAGAACCAGGAGACATAGTCTAAGGATAAGGGGTAAGCCATTTAGGACTGAGATAAGGAGAAACCTCTTCACTCAGAGAGTGGTTAACCTATGGAATTCCCTACCGCAGAGAGTTGTTGATGCCAGTTCATTGGATATATTCAAGAGCGAGTTAGATGTGGCCCTTACGGCTAAAGGGAGAGAAAGCAGGAAAGCGGTACTAAGGTGAATGATTAGCCATGATCTTATTGAATTGTGGTGCAGGCTCGAAGGGCCGAATGGCCTGCTCCTGCACCTATTTTCTATGTTTATATGTACTAAATGAGTACTTTGCATCAGTCTTCACCAAGGAAGAGGATGCTGCCAGACATAGAATCAGAGAAATTTACAGCACGGAAGGAGGCCATTTCGGACCATCATGTCCGTGCCGGCCGACCAAGAGCTATCCAGCCTAATCCCACTTTCCAGCTCTTGGTGCGTAGCCCTGTAGGTTACGGCTCTTTAAATGCACATCAAAGTATTTTGTAAATATGGTGAGGGTTTCTGCCTCTACCACCCTTTCAGGCAGTGAGTTCCAGACCCCCACCACCCTCTGGATGAAGAAATTTCCCCTCATATCTCCTCTAAACCTCACCGCAACTACTTCACATAGTGAAGGAGGAGGTAGTGGAGACACTTGATCGGATAAAAATTGATAAAGAGGTATTAGAAAGGCTGGCTGTACTTAAAGTCGATAAATTACCAGGAGCGGATGGGATGCATCCTCGGATGCTGAGGAAATCATGGCGGTAATGAGAATATTCAACTTTCACCCCTTCCTGTCCTCTTCATGTTAATGGATGGCTACTGGGTTACAAAACTTACCCCCAGCTCCCATATATAATGATTCCACTAAGAATGGCCCGAATAACAGCAGAGGAGCCTGACAATGAGGCAAATGCCTCTGGAAAGGTGATCATTGAGAGAACTATCGGAGTCTTAACAGCATATTTTCATTGGGTACACATTTTAACGGTTAGTTCTTCCCCAGGAGGTCAAAACTGGAACACCTTCCTCAGTCATTCCTCCCAGCTACAACAACAACTTGTATTTATATGGCGCCTTTAATGTAGTGAAACGTCCCATGGTGCTTCACAGGAGTATTATGAGATTTAAAAAATTTGTCACTGAGCCGCATAAGGAGAAATTAGGGCAGGGAAGAGGTAAGTTTTAAGGAGTGTCTTGAAGATGGAAAGAGAGGCAGAGAGGTTTAGGCAGGGAATTCGAGAGCTTAGGGCCCAGGCAGCTGAAGGCACAGTCACCAATGGTTGAGCGATCATAATCAGGGATCCTCAAGAGGGCAGAATTAGAGGAGTGCAGATATCCCGGGCGGGGGGCGGGGGGGGGGGGTTGTAGGGCTGGAGGAGATTACAGAGATAGGGAGCAGCCAGGCTATGCAGGGATTTGAAAACAAGGATGAGAATTTTGAAATCGAGAGTGTGTTTAACCGGAAGCCAATGTAGGTCAGCGAGCATAGGGGTGATGGGGGTGCGAGTCAGGACACGGGCAGACGAGTTTTGGATCACCTCCAGTTTACGTAGGGTAGAATGTGGAAAGCCAGCCAGGAGTGTGTTGGAATAGTTAAGTTTAGAGATAATAAAGGCATGGATGATAGCTTCAGCAATGGATGAGCTGAGGCAAGGGCGGAGACGGGCAATGTTATGGAGGTGGAAATAGGCGGCCTTAGTTAGGCTGCAGATATGTGGTCGAAAGCTCATTTCAGGGTCAAATACGACACCAAGATTGCAAACAGTCTGGTTTAGCCTCAGACAGAAGTTGGGGAGAGAGATGGAGTCATTGGCTGGGGAATGGAGTTTGTGGCAGGGACCTAAAACAATGGCTTCGGTCTTCCCAATATCCAATTGGAGAAAATTTCTGCTTATCCAGAACTAGATGTCGGACAAGCAGTCTGACAATTTAGAGACTGTGGAGGGGTCGAGAGAAGTGGTGGAGAGGTAGAGCTGGGTGTTTTCAGCGTACATGTGGAAACTGACGCTGTGTTTTCGGATGATGTCGCCAAGGGGCAACACCAGAGGGCGGGAAGAGAAGCCATTGCAGGTGATTCTCTGGCTACGATTAGATAGATAAGAATGGAACCAGGCGAGTGCAATCCCACCCAGCTGGACGACGGTGGAGAGGCGTTGGAGAAGGATGGAGTGGTCCAACCGTGTCAAAGGCTGAAGACAAGTCAAGAAGGACCATGAGGGTTAGTTTACCTTCGTCCCAGTCACAAAGGATATCATTTGTGACTTTGATGAGAGCTGTTTCGGTACTGTGGCAGGTGCGGAAACCCGGAATGGTTCAAACATGGAATTGCGGGAAAGCTGGGCACGAATTTGGGAGGTGACAACATGTTCAAGTACAATCTGCAGGCATTCAAAATATAATCTCAGCATCTTCTATTAACTTCTTCCTGACTTACCTCCTCTTCTCATTCTTTGCTACCTTGATGGTGTCTTGCACGATGATGCAGGTTTTCTCAATAATTAATAAAAAGTCACTTTCACCTTAATAGGCATTTAATTATTTTATTGAACCATTTTATATTGGCTTTTAAAGACGGCTTTACATATGTTTGAGATATTGACATTCATCTGAATGAAAGAAATATATGAATGGAACACATCGGGCTCTGCAGCTCCCAATGGCCCAATGGGTATGTGGGGAAGGGTGCAGATTCAGCCTGTACTGAACTGCCTGATCTCCCCAGTGCAACTGCAAGGGTGCCATAATTAGCCCTAGTGATCCTGGGATAGGGAGGAAAAAATTAACCAGGGTTCCCACTCCTCTTCACGCTCCAGCGCCTCTGCTCAGAAGTGTGCATGTGAGGATAGCATCAGGTTCGACTGTGATGTCAAACATACTGTTGTCACTCACTGCCTCGGCTCACACATGAGGTGACCAGACGATGTACTGGAGCTTTGGGAGTGCTCATGAAAACATACCCCAGTAAAAGTCTGCAGGGCTGAAATAGCCCCCTGCCCCGATCGGGGGCGGTAACTTTCCGGGCCAAGACTTTCATCGCCCGGCCCGGAAGTTCAGCCCCCGACGCGGAATTAGGAATGTGCGCCCCCCCCTCCCCCCCTCCCCAGGAAACAGAGCGTTGTCTCCAGCACTCTGCATCCTTGGAGGAGCACTCCCGGGATGGGAGGGCGCCAGTGAGTGCAGGAGCCCAGCGCCACGCTCAGGGGCGCAGCGCTACGCGGATGCTCCGCCTCGCACTGATGCTCTACAACGCCCCTCCCCTTCAATTAAAGGGGAGGGCCGCTGCGCACTCTGCAGGCCCTTTGGTGGACGCCACTGGGTCACCAAGGAGGCAATTGACCAGTCAAGCAGCCCGGCGCCCATAGCGGAGTGTTGAGCTGCATGATGGCGGGCCGGCTGTCGCGAGGGCTGCCACTGTCGCGAGGGCCGAAGAGTCGGCCTACAAAAAAACATGCCGGCCCTCGGCGCAAAAGGCCTCCCCTTTAAGGGGCGCCCCGGCTGCGGATGTCCTCACGGTCCGTGGGGCAGTTAGGGCTCGCGCACATGGCAATGATGTCATTGTTGGGTGTGCGTCAGTCCGGGGCACTAATCGCGAGGCACCCCCACAAACCTCCAGGGCAATTTCCAGGGGTGCGCAATCACCCCCCTCGGAGGCGCTAACGAGGCTGTAAGAGGGCCAATTTCGGCCTCCTGCATCTTTGGCAAAGGAAGGGAGGGAAGAAAACAAGTAATTAATAATTCACTGAGAAGTGTATAATTCCCAGTGGCATGTCGTGACTCTAAAAATGCTTCAGGTCTAGAGTATGCACAGACCTATATGCTACAGATCAAAAAAATGGTTCCGTTCCTGCAGGCTACGATTTGGTAGATAGTTCAGAAGAACCAGCAGGACATCTGCTTTGAATCTTTCCTGGTCCCAGAAGGAAAGACACCGGTTGACCTGAAAAAAGAGAGAGGATGTTACAGGTTGAGGGATTTGCACGAGATATTCTCTGTGAGCAGTCCGAGGGGGCGAAATTGCCCCGCGTCCCATTTGGGACGCACAATTTAAATTAAATGAATTTGCGCCTAGCGAGATTGGCAGCTAAATGTCCCGGAGTTTGCACCTTTGAAGCAAAAAATGCTGCGGGGCACCGTGAGGCAGTAGCACAGCGTTAGCGGGGTGGATGTGCAATGCATCACAACGTCCCTCCCCTTCCTTTAACAGGGAGGGCCACTGCGGACGCTGCAGCCGCTTTCCTGGTGCCCACTGGGCCACCAAGGAAGGTTTCGGCCGGGCCAGCGCCCCCCCCCCCAGCCAAGAGGGGATGCCGGGGCTGTATGTTGGCGGCCCGGGCGAATCAGCAGCCGCCATCAAAGTTGGCCGACAAAGAAAAGATGCTGGCCGCGGCGCAAGGCCCTTCCCTTTAAGGGTGGCCAGGGCGCCCCAGCCACCACAGCTTTGGCATCGCCCCGCGCCAACCTCGCTCCCGCGGGGCAATAAGGAGTCAATGCACGTGCCGGTTATGTCATCAGCGTATGCAACGCCGCCTGGGGTAAACACTACGGGGCACGGCACAAAGCCGCCTTCTTCGCTGGCACCATCCCGGGGGAAATTCCGGTCGGGATCATTTCTGCTGCCCATATGAACAGTCCTTATCGCCCCAATCGCGCCTCTGAGGGCCTTTCAGAAAGGGGCAATTTTGGCCCCTGAGTGTCTTGCACTTAGAGATGTGCCCGTAGTGCTCAATCGTACCATCATCATAGGCGGTCTCTCGAACGAGGATGACCTGCTTCCACAAGTTCACAGGTGTTCCAATGAAGGATCCGATGTTCCAGATCCTGAACTCCAATTGAGGGGGTGGAAGATGCCTGTGCGTGGATTTTTTTTAACGTGTGTTGACCGTTGCACACCAGCCACCACACGGGCTTGACAGAGCTAGGTCTTTATCCAGTGGCAAGGGTTAACCAAGACACGCTGCACGGACCTAGTGCACACACATATCGCAGTGTGGGCTGGCCTGTGCTGCCCCTGGGCCCTCACCTCTTCTGGGCCCCGAACTCACGCCTCTCCTGGGCCCCGTACCCTCATTCACTGCTAGCCTTTTAGGTTGTTTCCCCATAAACAGAAATCAGGAGAGACCTGATTTGTAGAAGAGGACAAGAATTAGGGTGTGGAGGGCAGAAGTAATTATTATTTCATACATATATTGATGTGGTTCCCATTTGGTCATATTTTACATCTGTTTATAGTCTGATAACCCTGTGTCACTTTATGGGATTTTTGCCAATTTTAATTTTACTCCCCGATAAGGATTTGGAACAAAGAGTTATATTTAAGGATTGTGTTTTAAAGCAAAGTGTATTCACGCAAATTTTTTGTTTTTAAAAAAGCACCAAGATGGTTGAATTGCAAATCGTGGTAGAGGTGCGGTAAATGAGTGCTCAATCATCATCATAAGCAGTCCCTCGTATCGAGGATGATTTGCTCTTGCGCCAAAAAAAGGGATGAGTTCACAGGTGTTTCAATGAAGGACCCGAACTACATCCTGAAGGGTGGAAGATGCCTGCGCGTGGATTTTTTTTAACGTGGGGTGACCGTTGCACACCAGCCACCACACGGGCTTGACAGAGCTAGGTCTTGGTCCAGTGGCAAGGGTTAACCAGGACGACTGGAGACCAGCTCTGCTGCACGGACCTAGTGCGCACACATATCGCAGTGTGGGCTGGTCCGTGCTGCCCCTAGGCCTGCTGCCCCTGGGGCCCCGATCACATCCCTCCACAGTCTCTCGCTGCTCCTGCTGTACCTGCCCACGCTCCAATCACCGACCTGGACCTTGATGATGTCACTCTTCACAGCTGTCACCCTCCTGCACCGGCTCGTGCTGTACCTTGAAGTGGCATGTCTCCTCGCAGGTTCCCTCGCAGGTCGGGGCCATAAAAGGAGTGGCGAGCGGCGGCCATGGGCAGCGTGGAGGCCCCGACCTGCGAGGGAACATTAACAGCAATGCTCAATATCTATACAATAGCATATCCCAAGACGATAACCATTGTACCCCCTTGTGATCTGAACTGGATATTCATGTCATCAGGATATCCCTCCACGTGGACCTCTGCAACTGTTTTGTCGGCAGGTCAAGAAAACTCTTGGTAGGATCAGGCCAAATACAAATCGTTAAGCTCCTTTATTTCACACCAAGTGAACATGATCTGACTCACTTAGTTTGATCAGTACAGCTTGTGTTCACATAATAATACAAAACAGTAAACTCACTATGCTTCCCCACATCAGTGGGCCACCTTACTTGACTTGAACAAAATAACTTCTAATTACCATACTGCATCCTAACCTTCTGGGTCTGGTGAAAGCTTGCACTTTCAGTTTTCTGTTTAAAAACCTCACTGCCAGTGAGTGTTCGTGTCTCTGTTTATATCTCCCAGTGTTCCCAACCCATGGAGTGGGCCGGACAAACCCTGAATGCTCAGAACAATGGACTTCCCAACACAACGGAAAAGTGGCGTTAATCGATTACTGAGATTACTAACAAACTGGTTATTGTTTTCTGTCTATGGCGAAACAACCTAAAAGGCTAGTTCATTTGCATTTCAACCATTTTGGTGCTTTTTTAAAAACCAAAAATGTGCGTGAATACACTTTGCTTTAAAACACAATCCTTAAATATAACTCTTTGTTCCAAATCGGGAAGTAAAATTTAAATTGGCACAAATCCCATAAAGTGACTCAGGGTTATCAGCCTATCAACAGATGTAAAATATGACCAAATGGGAACCACATCAATATATGTATGAAATAATAATTACTTTTGCCCTCCACACCCTCATTTTTGTCCTCTTCTACAAATCAGGTCTCTCCTAATGGCATCAAAGTTTGAAGGAACAAATCCATATGCTGGAGATATTCTTGTTAATACATTTTATACTTCACAATTAATCGATCTTTTAATAAAAGTAGCTTGGATTTTCAATCCATAAACCAGAATATCAATTGCCCAAAAGTTACCTCAAAGTCATTCTCCCACATCCAACTCCCACCGCCCCAGTTAACAGAAGCACTGCACCCCAACAAGCTCTGAACCCTTTCACAGAGACATTCTTCCTCCAAACCCTCCAGTAGATACTGGCATTCTTCTCCCTCAATTTAAGAATGCACTTTTCTTCCACTCACTATTCAACCTGGCACTATTCGCCCCCTTCAATTCAACCTGGCACTCTCCCTCATCACAGTTCATTTTGGCACTTTCACCTCCATTCCTGCTCAGTGGATGCTATCACTAGCCTTCCTCCTCTGCCCAATAAGTTGAGATCTACCCAGACCAGGGTGACATAAAAGAGTAGGGAATTCGCTCAAGTATCATAGCCAACGTTCACCCCTGAAGTAACATCACCAAAACAGATTAGTCATCGTCATTTATCCAACTTGTTGTTTGTGGGAGCTTGTTATGTGCAAATTGGCTGCCACATTTGCTGACATAACTTCAGAAGTCAATGGCTGTGAAGCATTTTGGGATGTCCTGAGAACATAAGAACATAAGAAATAGGAGCAGGAGTCGGCCATACGGCCCCTTGAGCCTGCTCCGCCATTTAATGCGGTCATGGCTGATCCGATCATGGACTCAGGTCCACTTCCCCGCCCGCTCCCCATAACCCTTATCCCCTTATCAGTTAAGAAACTGTCTATTTCTGTCTTAAATTTATTCAATGTCCCAGCTTCCACAGCTCTCTGAGGCAGCGAATTCCACAGATCCTCAGAGAGAAGAAATTCCTTCTCACCTCAGTTTTAAATGGGCCGCCCCTTATTCTAAGATCGTGCCCTCTAGTTCTAGTCTCCCCTATCAGTGGAAACATCCTCTCTGCAGCCACCTTGTCAAGCCCTCTCATAATCTTATACGTTTCGATAAGATCACCTCTCATTCTTCTGAATTCCAATGAGTAGAGGCCCAACCTACTCAACCTTTCCTCATAAGTCAACCCCCTCATCTCCGGAATCAACCTAGTGAACCTTCTCTGAACTGCCTCCAAAGCAAGTATATCCTTTCTTAAATATGGAAACCAAAGCTGCACGCAGTATTCCAGGTGTGGTCTCACCAATACCCTGTACAACTGTAGCAAGTCATCCCTGCTTTTATACTCCATCCCCTTTGCAATAAAGGCCAAGATTCCATTGGCCTTCCTGATCACTTGCTGAACCTGCATACTATCCTTTTGTGTTTCATGAAAGGTGCTATATATATATACAATATATATAGCACCTATTATATATTTACGGTATGCAGTGGCCAGGATCAATTCCATTAGCAAAAAGGACGAGGTGCTAATTTTTGTCAGTAAATGCTGACAGATAGATCTAGCCCCCAAACTGTGAAATGTTGGCAGCTGGCAGCATCTGTTCGATGCGTCTTTCTCTTTGTCTCTTGGTCGACCTCTGCAACTGACCAGGACATTCAACAGTCAAAATCCGTATTGTCCCAATTGAATTACAGTATGAACTTCCCTATAATACCTTCATTTATAGCAAAACGCTTTCCCGAATCACTTAGAACAACTTCCAAGGCCAAGTGTTGAAACCCACAAGGCCTCATCAAAACAATGGTGACCTGCTCCTTTGAAAGGTGAAATTGTAGTTTGTTTCCAAGGTAATCAATTCCAGTAATCCGTAGTTCATCAATGTCCTCTGGGATTATGGGATCAAAGTGCAGACAATTTTTCATGATCCTGCAAAACAAAATATAGATTAGGGGACTGAGCTGCGGACACAGAGTGGGATCTTCCTTGTGGCAGTAATTGGGAACGGTAATAACCAGAGTAAATGGATTTCCCGCAACGGTAATTCATGACTATGAAGGAAAGTTGATTCAGGCATTGTTTAGTACGGAACGATTCAAATTATCAGGAGACAGACACAACTTAAAAATGAGAAAGTTAGGAATAAGAAGGAAAGTCACTTTTTCTTTTCCACGTGAAGGATAATAAAACTGTCTATTAAGTTATCAGAGAAAGGGACTGAAGCAGACAGTGTAGTGAGATGGGGTTGATCTGTCAAAAGGTCTTTCCGTGCTCTTGTTGGGCCAAAGGTCTTTCCATGCTCCAAGACATACGAACATAAGAAATAGGAGCAGGAGTAGGCCATTTGGCCCCTCGAGCCTACTCCACCATTCAATAAGATCATGGCTGATCTGATCATGGACTCAGCTCCACTTCCCTGCCCGCTCCCCATAACCCTTGACTCCCTTATCGTTCAAAAATCTATCTATCACCACCTTAAATATATTCAATGACCCAGCCTCCACAGCTCTCTGGGGTAGAGAATTCCAAAGATTCACGACCCTCTGAGAAGAAATTCCTCCTCATCTCCGTTTTAAATGGGTGATCCCTTATTCTGAAACTATGCCCCCTAGTTCTAGATTCCCCCATGAGGGGAAACATCCTCTCTGCATCTACCCTGTCAAGCCCCCTCCGAATCTTATATGTTTCAATAAGATCACCTCTCATTCTTCTAAACTCCAATGAATCTAGGCCCAACCTGCTCAACCTTTCCTCATAAGACAACCCCTTCATCTCCAGAATCAAACTTGTGAACCTTCTCTGAACTGCCTCCAATGCAAGTATATCCTTCCTTAAATATGGAGACCAAAACTGTACGCAGTACTCCAGGTGTGGCCTGTACAGTTGTAGCAGGACTTCTCTGCTTTTATACTCTATCCCCCTTGCAATAAAGGCCAACATTCCATTTGCCTTCCTGATCACTTGCTGTACCTTCATGCTAACATTTTGTGTTTCATGTGAAAAATCCCCCAGATTCCTCTATACCTTAGCATTTTGTATTCTCTATCACCTTTCAAATAATAATTTGCTTTTTTATTTTTCCTACCAAAGTGGATAACCTCACATTTTCCCACATTGTACTCCATCTGCCAAGTTTTTGCCCACTCACTTAGCCTATCTATGTCCCTTTGCGTCCTCTTCACAACTTGCTTTCCCACCTATCTTTGTATCATCAGCAAACTTGGCTACATTACACTCGGTCTCTTCATCCAAGTCATTAATATAGATTGTAAATAGTTGAGGCCCCAGCACTGATCCCTGTGGCACCCCACTAGTTACAGTTTGTCAAACTGAAAATGACCCATTTATCCCGACTCTCTGTTCTCTGTTAGTTAGTCAATCCTCTATCCATGCCAATAGATTACCCCCAACCTCGTGAGCTCTTATCTTGTGCAACAACCTTTTATGTGGCACCTTATCGAATGCCTTCTGGAAATCCAAATACACCACATCCACTGGTTCCCCTTTATCCACCCTGCTCATACATCCTCAAAGAACTCCAACAAATTTGTCAAACCCTTTCAGAAAACCATGCTGACTCTGCTTGACTGTAGTATGATTTTTTTAAAATGTCCTGCTACTACTTCCTTCATAATGACCATCCCAATGACAGATGTTAGGCTAACTGGTCTACAGTTTCCTGCTTTCTGTCTCCCATCTTTCTTAAATAGAAGTCTCATGTTCTTACATAAATCCATGGTACTGCTGCGTTTACTGTCTCATCTAAATTCCAACTGCAAGTATCAGCCAAATCCTTCAGGGCAAGACGCAACAGCCAGCCTGTTACCTGCCCAGCTCATTGCCAACCCAAGACCCGCCACTCTTAGTCAGAGCAACACCAATAATGGGTAGCTAGTCTGACCTCTGTCGGTGCACCATGTGCTGACACAGCCAGTGAGGGCATCCCCACTCCACAGTCATCATCATCATCATAGGCAGTCCCTCGGAATCGAGGAAAACTTGCTTCCACTTTTAGCATGAGTTCTCAGGTGACTGAACAGTCCAATATGAGAACCACAGTCCCTGTCACAGGTGGGACAGATAGCCGTTGAGGGAAAGGGAGGGTGGGACTGGTTTGCAGCACGCTCCTTCCGCTGCCTGCGCTTGGTTTCTGCATGCTCTCGGCGATGAGACTCGAGGTGCTCAGCGCCCTCCCGGATGCACTTCCTCCACTTAGGGCGGTCTATGGCCAGGGACTCCCAGGTGCCGGTGGGGATGTTGCACTTTATCAGGGAGGCTTTGAGGGTGTCCTTGTAACGTTTCCGCAGTGCGACCATACTCAATGATCAGAGTGTGCAACAAAAAAAAAATTCTTCAATTACAAGCAAATCTTTGTCAAAATCCCCTACTGGTTCAGGGAGTAAAAACACTGCCCACTGTGGTACAGAACCACATTGAGCGGCAAACTCCTCAGGTCACATCATTGGAGGTCCAACACAGCACCACAGAGAGTTGATTCCACAGAGAGCGAGATACTTTTCTCAGTCGCAGCCTCTTATGCCGAGCATAAACCAGGCAGTTTCGAACAGGAAACAACCATAAAGACGAGTCTGTCCACCCCAATCCCAAGGGAAAGGAATCTGGACTAGTTCATGTTCACATTCCTCTCAGATGGGATGGAACCGTAAATAAGGACACTTTCAACAGGGGGCGGGAAAGTAATTAAGAGTTACTTCCAAAAAAAAATTAAGGAATGGTCAAGCTTCACCCTGGAATATTTCTTTAACAAAGGCAGGATTTATTGTACATACTTGAGTCAGCTCCTGGAAAACAATTGTCTATTTGCTTTCCAATAAGCTGAGCCATATAGACCAGGAGACTCTGAGATTCAATCCCCAGTCTGTACTAAAGTCATCCATCTTAATTCAAAGGCTGAAAATGTGCTTAGCACGAAGGAGAGATTAAACAACCAGGATTCCTGGTCCTGAAAGGTATCCAGTGACCGTGTGTGTAAATTCTGTGTTTGTGTGTGTGTGTGTGTGTGTGTGTGTGTGTGTGGAATTAGGTTGGGAACAGGATCAGCCTCAACTCTCCATGGCCAAGGAGCCCAATGATATTCACTGGCTAGGTACACACACAAAGAACAGTTACTTGAAAGAAAGACTTGCATTTCTGTAGCACCTTTCACGACCACCAGACGTCTCAAAGCGCTTTACAGCCAATGAAGTGTAATCATTGTTGTAATGTAGGAAACGTGGCAGCGAATTTGTGCACAGCAAGCTCCCACAAACAGCAATGTGATAATGACCAGATAATCTGTTCTTGTTATGTTGATTGAGGGGTAAATATTGGCCAGGACACCAGGGATAACTCCCCTGCTCTTCTTCGAAATAGTGCCATGGGATCGTTTACATCCAGCTGAGAGAGCAGATGGGACCTCGGTTTAACGTCTCATCTGAAAGACGGCACCTCCGACAGTGCAGCGCTCCCTCAGCACTGCACTCGGAGTGTCAGCCTGGATTTTTGTGCTCAAGTCCCTGGAGTGGGACTTGAACCCACAACCTTCTGACTCAAAGATGAATGTGCTACTCACTGAGTCGCAGCTGACAACTGTCAGCTTGAGACAGCAGTGGGCTGGCAGCACCCATGGAACTGTCTGCCACAAAGGAGTCAATGCCTTCGGAAATGGAGGGGAAAAAAATTAATGGGAAAAAGAGAGAGGCTGGGAGAAAATTTGTAAGGGCCTTATTCTGGAGTACGTCTGTAACCAAAGCAGATTTGTTGTGCATAATGGAATCGATTCTTGGATATCCCAGTAATGTGAATAAACCCGGCTATATTCACACTGACCTGAAGCCAGTGTAGCCAAACAGCACGGTCTGCAAGAAGCCACCCATTCCCGTGAGGAAATTCACAGCTCCTGACCCATCTGCATTTTCACTCCAAACCTAATGCAGGGAAAACATGGCAAAAGTCAGTATCCAGGAAACTCTCAACAAACACCATACTTACTTTTTGATTCAGATTCCTCACACAGCCCTGCTGATGGCCAGGCCTGCAAGTCAAAAGTTCAAACTTTGGTCTAATCCAAATGAGTTTGCCTCAGCAGGGGTTGCCGGAGGGATGCTAGAGCCTCTGGGATGGGGAGAGAAGGAGGCGAGGAAAATCACCGAGGGCATTTCTGTCACACATTCGGCAAAGTGGAAACACCTCCGAGGGAATTCTGGGCCACAGTTACAAATAAAAAGTTTTGTATCCTTACTAAAAGGGATGAAAATTACAGGTGACTCTAAAGTTCTGAAAATGCATCAAATAAAGTATGAGAAAATCTACATTTCTTGAAGGGACCAGGTCCTCAAACTCTGAAAATATAAAATTCTCACTTTCAGCCCTTACATCCCCCGAGTAAATTCTAAATCCATCACTGCTCTGAACTGAGCTCTTGTCTTTAAAAAAAGCTTTTGTGAAGCTTTTGATAGTTTTATAGTTTGAGTATATGCAGCTGGACAGACCCTCGAGATGTTTCCATGGTAACTATTACCTGGAATGGATGCTGAATGTTGCTGTAACACTTGTTCAATTGCTGCTGAGCCTGACTAACATCCTTCAGCTCCAACCAACCAATCGCAAACATGCTCTGAAAAAGAAGCATACTTTTAAATAACAAACACAAACATTGGTCATCCTGCTCAAATTATTAGCCAATGAAACAGGAAACTTCAAATACAGACATAGGCCAAAAGAAGTGTAGTCAGTGAGAACACGTCCCCAGCACAGTTTACTCTCTCTGTTGGATGTTAGGGTCCTAAGTCAATTTATACCAATTTGATTGCAAGTGATTGTGAATTGATAGCGCAAAGTAGCCCATAATTTGTCAGCCAGTGGCAGCACCCTCGCTTCTGAGTCAGAAGGCTGCGGACCACTCCATAGACTTGAGCACAAAAATCTAGGCGGATACTCCAGTGTAGTACTGAGGGAGTGCTGCACTGTCGGAGGTGCCGTCTTTCGGATGAGACGTTAAACTTGCTCTCTCAGGTGGACGTAAAAGATACATGGCACTATTTTGAAGAAGAGCAGGGGAGTTATCCCCAGTGTCCTGGACAATATTTATCCCTCAATCAACATAACAAAAACAGATTATCTGGTCATTATCACATTGCTGTTTGTGGGACCTTGCTGTGTGCAAATTAGCTGCTGCGTTTCCCACATTACAACAGTGACTACACTTCAAAAAGTACTTTATTTACCATAAAGCGTCTTGAGATATCTGGTGGTCGTGAAAGGCGGGATATAAATACAAGTCTTTCTTTCGTCAGTGTCCTCAACCAGGCTAACATCCCCAGCATTGAAGCAGTGACCACACTTGATCAACTCCGCTGGGCAGGCCACATTGTTCGCATGCCAGACACAAGACTCCCAAAGCAAGCGCTCTACTCAGAACTCCTTCACGGCAAACAAGCCAAAGGTGGGCAGAGGAAACGTTACAAGGACACCCTCAAAGCCTCCCTGATAAAGTGCAACATTCTCACTGACACCTGGGAGTCCCTGGCCAAAGACCGCCCTAAGTGGAGGAAGAGCATCCAGGAGGGCGCTGAGCACCTCGAGTCTCGTTGCCGAGAGCGTGCAGAAATAAAGCACAGGAAGGAGCATGCGGCAAATCAGTCCCACCCTCCCCTTCCCTCAATGACTATCTGTCCCACCTGTGACAGGGACTGTGGCTCCCATATTGGACTGTTCAGTCACCTGAGAACTCACTTTCAGAGTGGAAGCAAGTCTTCCTCGATTCCGAGGGACTGCCTATGATAATGATGATTTATTTCTATAATTTAGCACAAATTGGCAATTGTAGACTTACTAAAATGCCATACTGGTAGGAGGGTGATTACCTCAAATGGCAGGCTAAGCTCTGCATCCGGACCAGAACAATATTAAATCAGTACTGCAAAATCCCACATGAAAATCCTTACCTTCTGCTCCATGAGTCACCACACACTGCCATTCCTGACCCCTTCCTGTGGCTTTGTTCAGGGATCCAACTCAATGAACTGGAGCTGGAAATTTCTGATCTTGCAACAGTTTTGCAGCAGTATTGTACAAGGCAATTTTAATCCACGTGATTATTTGCAATTCCAGAATCACCAGAAATTTTTGGTCAGTGGATCTCCAGGCAAACTAATTCAGTACTCTTGCTGCAAGGCAGCCTTACTCTACTTCTAATCTATGCTGCATTTTAACGATCTATGTACATGGAACCCTAAGTCTCTTTGGACCTCCACTGCTGCTAGCTTTTCACCATTTAGAAAGTACCCTGTTCTATTCTTTTTAGGTCCAAAGTGGATGACCTCCCATTTGCCTACATTGAAATCAATTTGCCACAATTTTGCCCATTCACTTAATCTATCAATATCTCTTTGTAATTTTATGCTTCCATCGACACGGCTTAAAATGCCGCCTTTCTTTTTGTCATCTGCAAACTTGGATATGTTGCTCTCTAACCCGTCATCCAAGTCATTCATAAATACAGTAAATAGTTGAGGCCAAAACACATATCCCTGTGCGACCCCACTGATCACATCCTGCCAATGAGAGTACCTGCCCATTATCCCGACTCTCTGTCTCCTGCTGCTCAGTAAATCTCGTAACCCGGTTAATAATTTGCCCTCAATTACATGAGCTTCAACTTTAGCGAACAGTCTTTTATGAGGAACTTTATTGAATGCCTTCTGGAAGTCCATACAAAAAGCATCAATAGACCTTCCCCTGTCCACTACTTCAGTCACCTCATCAAAAGATTCACTCAGGTTTGTCAGGCATGGCCTACCCTTCACAAATCCATGCTGGCTCTCTCTGATCAGCTGAAAATTTTCAAGGTGCTTAGTCACTCCATCCTTACCTATAGATGTTAGTAATTTCCCGACAACAGATGTTAGGCCCACCAGTCTATAATTCCTTACTGCTTACCCATATTGCTGCTAGTTTTACTGTATGGCCACTTTTAAGACAGCACCTCCCTGTGTCTGTTAAGATATGTAATTCACATGTCACCTTTTACTAGCTCCTTCACGACAAACGAGCCAAAGGTGGGCAGAGGAAACGTTACAAGGACACCCTCAAAGCCTCCCTGATAAAGTGCAACATCCCCACTGATACCTGGGAGTCCCTAGCCAAAGACCGCCCTAAGTGGAGGAAGTGCATCCGGGAGGGCGCTGAGCACCTCGAGTCTCATCACCGAGAGAGGGGTAATGTACTGACGTGGATAGAGAACTGGTTGGTAGATAGGAATCAGAGAGTCGGGATAAACGGGTCCTTTTCAGAATGGCAGGCAGTGACTAGTGGAGTGCTGCAGGGCTCAGTGCTGGGACACCAGCTCTTTACAATATATATTAATGATTTAGATGATGGAATTGAGTGTAATATCTTCAAGTTTGCTGATGACACTAAACTGGGTGGCGGTGTGAGCTGTGAGGAGGACGCTAAGAGGCTGCAGGGTGACTTGGACAGGTTAGGCGAGTGGGCAAATACATGGCAGATGCAGTATAATGTGGATAAATGTGAGGTTATCCACTTTGGGGGCAAAAACAAGGCGGCAGAATATTATCTGAATGGCGGCAGATTAGGAAAAGGGGAGGTGCAACGAGACCTGGGTGTCATGGTTCATCAGTCACTGAAAGTTGGCATGCAGGTACAGCAGGCGGTGAAGGCAGCAAATGGTATGTTGGCCTTCATAGCTAGGGGATTTGAATACAGGAGCAGGGAGGTCTTACTGCAGTTGTACAGGGCCTTAGTGAGGCCTCACCTGGAATATTGTGTTCAGTTTTGGTCTCCTAATCTGAGGAAGGACATTCTTGCTATTGAGGGAGTGCAGCGAAGGTTCACCAGACTGATTCCAGGAATGACTGGACTGTCATATGAGGAGAGACTGGATCAACTGGGCCTTTATTCACTGGAGTTTAGAAGAATGAGAGGGGATCTCATAGAAACATATAAGATTCTGACGGGATTGGACAGGTTAGATGCGGGAAGAATGTTCCTGATGTTGGGGAAGTCCAGAACCAGGGGACATAGTCTTAGGATAAGGGGTAGGCCATTTAGGACTGAGATGAGGAGAAACTTCTTCACTCAGAGAGTTGTTAACCTGTGGAATTTCCTGCTGCAGAGAGTTGTTGATGCCAGTTCATTGGATATATTCAAGAGAGAGTTAGATATGGCCCTTACGGCTAAGGGGATCAAGGGGTATGGCGAGAAAGCGGGAAAGGGGTACTGAGGGAATGATCAGCTATGATCTTATTGAATGGTGGTGCAGGCTCGAAGGGCCGAATGGCCTACTCCTGCACCTATTTTCTATGTTTCTATGAGAGCATGCAGAAATCAAGCGCAGGCAGTGGAAGGAGCGTGCGGCAAACCTGTCCCACCCTCCCTTTCCTTCAACGATTATCTGTCCCACCTGTGACAGGGACTGTGGTTCTCGTATTGGACTGTTCAGCCACCGAAGGACTCATTTTAAGAGTGGAAGCAAGTCTTCCTCGACTCGAGGGACTGCATATGATGATGCCTATGATTTACTAACCCAAGTCATGGCAGGTCCATCATGATCCGTCACAGCTTCGTACATCACCAGGTCATTCTTCCGCACCTGGGAACTCATGGGATACATGAGTGGGTAACCTAGCAACACAACATCAGCCTGTTTCACTGCATCCCCTGTAACACAGAAACAACATTCTTATTATACAGGGTGCTGGAATCAAACCTTCAGCAGAACATACAGTGTGGGAAACACAAAGTTAAAATTATTTTTAAACTCTTGCCAAATTTTAGCCTTCTTCTACTGAAGGTGCTTTCTCTTGCTGGACAGTCCCACAAATACCAGTAGTGCCTTGTCCAAGCGCCCATTGTTCACTTGGGTTTAACATCACAGCTTGACTCACTAATGTCTACACAAAAGCACTTTCCTGCAAGGGTTACTGGGTTGTGATCGAGAGTTGGAACCCTGACTGATTTTTTTTTTCTCCTTCCTAGTCCAGAAGCATTGAGGTCAATTGTAGTGCATCAGGTGGACAAAGCACACAGGTATGGTCCATCTTACCCCATCGAAAACACAGCTTGGGCGATAACATTACATCTGCCATGGCAACTGCCATCTGCAGTCTGGTTGTATCAAACTCTCGGTCAAAGGAGGAGAGAGGCTTTGCGGGAATTTTGAAAAACAAGTGAATGGGGGCGGGGGGGGGGGGGAGGGGAGGGAGGGAGGGGGGAAGAAGTGTAGATTAAGAATGTTTGAAGTAAATTCTTCCGCACCTGAATTATACCCGTCAAACTCAGGATGATACTGCTTCTCGGGGTCAAAGGGCACTTTGATTTTCTCAGCTATTTTCATCCATTCTGATGGAACTGGAACTTGTAAATGTGATGCCAACTCTATAGCAAACTGGAGGCTGGAGAAATATAATATAAATCCCGTTAACTAACCGGAGAATAACAGTCATTCTGATGTGTAGTACAATGTGGAAAATAAGTTGAATAATAATCTCGGGAGATTTGTTGATAATCACGCAGAAGTGAACACCTCAAACCTAGCAATCACGCAATGGCATGCACAGATAGTCCAGCTTCGTACTTTAAAACAGCACGTTAAAAAAATGGCCGACTGTTGTCTCCTCCTCAAGTTCCACAAGAACAGGAATGTGTACATGGAGAACTATACACGCGTATCCAAATCTTGCCCCTCAGTGGCACAGTGCATCAGTATTGCAATGTTCTGTGCCAACAAAACCTACTGAAGGATTTTTAGCCTCAATTTTCCCCTTTTTCCCACATTTCCTAAAGGCGCTGATTCCTCTGTAGTATTGTTCTACGGATGCCATGAGGACACTGCTACCTTACCCCAAGTGGGTATAAAAGGAGCCCCGAGCGGCCCCTGGACCAGTGTGGCGGTGTACCACTGCAAGTTCGGGCGCGAGCTGGTGCAGGAGGACAACGGCAGCGAAGAGTGACGTCATCAAGGTCCAGGTCGGTGATTGGAGTGTGGGCAGGTACAGCAGGAGCGGCGAGGTCGGGGCAAAGGAGCTATGAGAGACTGTGGAGGGATGTGATCGGGGCCCAGGGGAGGCGCAAGTTTGGGGCCAGGGGCAGCACGGGCCAGCCCACACTGCAATATGTGTACGCACTAGGTCCGTGCAGCAGAGCAGGTCTCCAGTCGTCTTGGTTAACCCTTGCCACTGGACCAAGACCTAGTTCTGTCAAGCCCGTGTGGTGGCTGGTGTGCAACGGCCACCACACATTAAAAAAATCCACGCACAGGCATCTTCCACCCTTCAGGATGTAGTTCGGGATCTGGAATATTAGGTCCTTCATTGAAACACCTGTGAACTCATCCTTTTTCGGCGTGGAAGCAAGTCATCCTCGATACGAGGGACTGCCTATGATGATGGCCCTGAGTGGCCACTGCTCATGCCGGAACAGTGAACGTTGGCAGGTAATTTGATCCGGTCAGGCGTTGCAGTCATGTCTCATCATGTCCTTTGCTGATGTTCTCATGTATTTTCCAACAAGAGTCACTGGATAGTAATCAGAAACGGGAATCCTGGCTGCCTTCTCTCCTCCCTAGCCCAAGGTGTTGCAGCCAATCATTGCACCCCAACTCAGCATAGATTGGGGATCAAACCTGGGTTCTTCTAGTCTATATTACTCAGATGTACACAAGGAAGAGGAGAGTATCACGAATAAATTCATTTCCTTATAGTTTACGTTTTTCCATTCCTCCTCCTAAAAAACATTTGTTAAGATCAATAGTTACAACCCAAATCTAAACAACTGTCGTCAAGTGAAAAAGGAACTCAAAAGACAATGTACAAATAAATTATTGAAAATGAGTCAGGGATCAAACTCCTCTGTAAAATCTTCCTGGAGGGACCTTCCTTTGAACAAAACTTTCTTAGAACTTCCCTGATCCCTATTAAACGTTGACTTATTTTGTAAGCCAAATTTTCAAACTGCACGTAATATTTCCATGAATCACCTCCTAAATGGTAAAATTCCAGTATCATTCTGGGCCCCCCGAGATTCCTTTGCAAGTGACCAGGACATCCAATAGGAAGAGATTTGTTTTAGAATTCTGCTCCCATAGCATGGTGAAGTCAGCCAAAGTGCACAGCAGTGATTTTCAAAAATTCATTCTCAGGATATGAACATCTGACAAAGCTATCATTTATTTCCAATCCTAGTTGGTCTTGAGAAGGTGGTGGTGTGCCTTCTTCTACAACTGCTGCAGTCCCAGTGGTGAAGGTGCTCTCACAATGCTATTCTGCAGGGAGTTCCAGGATATTGACCCAGCGACGATGAAGGAACAGTGACATACGTTCAAGTCGGGTTGGTGTTTGACCTGTTGTTGTTGAATGTTACTTGCTACTTACCAGCCAAGCCTGGATATTGACACGGTCTTGCTGCATGTGGGCATGGACTGCTCCATTATCTGGGGAGTTGTGAATGGAACTGAACACTCTGCAATCATCAGCGAACAGCCCCACTTCTGACCTTATGATGGAGGGAAGGTCATTGATGAAGCAGCTGAAGTTAGCCGGACCTAGGATGCTGCCCTGAAGAATTCCTGCAGTGATATTTTAAATAGTTACCTTTAAAAAGGTGGGAATGGATGATGCAGCATATCTGCCTTTCACCTTTCCGACTTAGGTTCAAATCCAACTCATGTTGAAGGATAAAAATCTTTCTCTGCTATTGTTAAGGTTTATGTGGAATGTGTTTGTGCAGTTTCAATCCAGTTCTGGTGGGCACAGGCCTACAACAACAACAACAAAAATGTCTCGAATTGGTATCCTTTCTTGAACCATAAGAAGGGCTACTTTGGTTTGGGAAATGTCGCATTTGTGCTGTTGGGAAGCCTCCTTTCTGAGGTTGCGGATGAGGTACATTGTTGGGGCAGAGGAGGGAGAGCTTTACGATGAACCTAAAGCAGTTACACTCATTTTGGAATATGCTTGAATTCAAAATTCACCAAAAAATAAAGAACATTGCGCAACACATTTCCAACAATCTGAAGTGTCCCTAATGTGTTTCACTCTGCAGGACTGCTAACAAAGTCAGTTTATCATTTGTCTTGTATTTTTATAATAATTCATTCATCCCATTCTCATTCCTCAAACGAGCCACTTTAGAAAACTACTACAAGGAAATTCCACCTCCCCCACCCTGTTATGTATGTAAACCTGTAATTACCATGTCCAACCACCAGAGGGCTTATCCCCTGGAGTCCCAAGGGATCCCACAATCCCTTGGGAGCACCTGTATATAAGGAGGACTCACAGGCTGGAGAGGCACTCAGAGATCTGTAATAAAGAACTATGGTCACGCTTACTTTGAGCTTGCAGTAGCTAGTCTGACTCTTTATCCAAGACATAACACACCCCATCCTCACCTGTACTTGGCGACCACGGCAGTGTAGGCAGAATTGGTTACGTCAGATTGATATTCATCAGGTGGCATCACTCCTTGAAAAAATTAAATGAAGTGAAATAATCAGTGCGTCGCCTACAGAAAATAGAGGTTCCCATCTTGATTGGGTTCTTTTCACAGATTGTCCTTAATAAGCTCTGTTGCCAATCAGAACATAACAAATACCAGAGATGAGAAAAGACCACTTGGTCCTTCAAACCAATCTCATTCCATTAATACATTAGCCTGCCCATCGGTATCTTGGCCTTTATTGCAAAGGGGATGGAGTACAAAAGCAGGGAAGTCTTGCTACAGTTATACAAGATATTGGAATACTGCGTGCAGTTTTGGTTTCCATATTTACGAAAGGATATACTTGCTTTGGAGGCAGTTCAGAGAAGGTTCACTAGGTTGATTCCGGGGATGAGGGGGTTGACTTATGAGGAAAGGTTGAGTAGGTTGGGCCTCTACTCATTGGAATTCAGAAGAATGAGAGGTGATCTTATCGAAACGTATAAGATTATGAAGGGGCTTGACAAGATGGATGCAGAGAGGATGTTTCCACTGATGGGGGAGACTAGAATTAGAGGGCATGATCTTAGAATAAGGGGCCATCCATTTAAAACAGATGAAAATAAATTTCTTCTCTGAGGGTTGTTGATCTGTTGAATTCGCTGCCTCAGAGAGCTGTAGAAGCTGGGATATTAAATAAATTTAAGACAGAAATAGATAGTTTCTTAAATGATAAGGATATAAGGGGTTATGGGGAACGGGCAGGGAAGTGGAACTGAGTCCATGATCGGATCAGCCATGATCGTATTAAATGGTGGTGCAGGCTCGAGGGGCCGTATGGCCTACTCCTGTTCCTACTTCTTATGTTCTTATATTCTAACATCTGATTTTACTTTGAATAATTTCAATCTTTTTGTCTTCATTACCTTGCTTGGTACTTTATTCCAAACAGTTACAACTATTTGAGTAAAGAAATCCTTCACGAGCTGCAGCCCCGGTTTGGGCAGGAATTCACGGCAGGAGTACTCCATAAAATTCAGAACAATATGGCAAAGAATTAGGAGGCTCCCACAAAGGGGCCATGAGAAAGGTACTATTAATTAGGAAATGTCACACTCTTGCAGTAGGGGTGGTCTTCTGAGGCTGCGGTTCATAGAATCATGGAAACTGAAGGTGCCATTCGGCCCGTCGTGCCAGCGCTGCCTCTCCGACAGAGCAGGCGTGCTTAGTCCCACATCCCCACTCTTTGTCTGCTAAGGTATTGTTGGGGCAGAGTAGAGAAGATATTTTTCTGCGTGTAACCTATTCTATATCTGTCATGGACTGCTTGATGCTGATGATGGATGACTAAATGTCAAAACTATTCCATTTCTGGTGTTGATGCCTCTCCCCTTTATTAACACAATGTGTTTGCCCCCAGAATAAGCGCAAAGAAATAGTCCATAGAAAATAGGAGCAGCAGGCCATTCGGCCCTTCTCTCTCACTCTCCTTTATCCATTCACTTAATTGTCATTGTTCCTCTGAGCAAACGTTCCTTTCTTTTACCAACCCTGCGCTGCACTGGCCTACACCCTCTTCGTTCATCCTTCCTGTGCTGAAATTAAATTTGCCTACAATCATCACTCTGCTTTAAAGGCCTAAGTGCATGTAAAGCACCTTGGGTCTTCCTGTGAATGTGATTAAGCACTGTGTCAATACAAGCTCTCTTCGGCCCTTCGAGTTTGCACCATCATTCAATATGATCATGGCTGATCCTCTATCTCAACACCATATTTCTGCTTTTTCCCCATACCCCTTGATGCCTTTTGTGTCTAGAAATCTATCTCTCTCCCTCTTAAATATATTCAGTGACTTGGCCTCCACAGCTTTCTGTGGTAGAGAATTCCACAGGTTCACCACCCTCTGAGTGAAAACATTTCTCCTCATCTCCGTCCTAAATTTCCTACCCTGTATCCTGAGACTGTGACCCTTTGTTCTAGACTTCCCAGCCGAGTTATTGCCCAGGTCATGGTACATGTGGGACACATTCATCTCTCTCTCCCCCAGCCGAGGTGAAGGGCAAACAGCACTAGTATAATTATACAATTTTTTTATATTGAGAAACTTAAGTGAATGTCATGGCTTATGGTGCAGGTCACAACCAATGCTGAAAGCAGCTGGAGAGAAGAGTAGTAGATCAATAACTAATGGTTAGGTGTTTGTTAAGTATGCAATAAAGGTTCAAACTGAGTACTGTTTAACTAAGCAAGGTACAACCTTGGCTCTGCTTTATTTAGGCCCAAAGTGCCTGACTCTCAAAACGGCTGGCCTTTTATACCAGAGCAGCACCAGGTGCGTGCTGCTCAGTGACCTCCAACAATGATGCCATCTGGTGGCTACAAACAGAATGTACATACATGACCGTGTGACTGAGCTTTTAAAAGTCTGGGGTAAGTCAAATGGAGTAAGGCATTCCATGACTTTAAATTTATGGGAAACAATGAGTTAGAGTAGGACACAGTGATCAGTCTTAGAAAGAGAGAGCTTGCATTGACACAGTGCCTAATCACATTCACAGGAAGACCCAAAGTGCTTTACATGCACTTAGGCCTTTAAAGCAGAGTGATGATTGCAGGCAAATTTAATTTCAGCACAGGAAGGATGAACAAAGAGGGTGTAGGCCAGTGCAGTGCAAGGTTGGAAAAAGAAAGGAATGTTTGCTTAGAGGAACAATGACAATTAAGTGAATGGATAAAGGAGAGCAAGAGAGAGGCGTCAAAAATGGTAGTTGCTGGTTGGACTTGAGAAAAACATGAAGTTATTTCTTTAGAATTGGAAAAAAGCAAGGTTTACCATTGCCTTAAAGAGCATGGAGACTGTCAGGATGCAATTATTCAGCCATCATAGTGTGAAAGGAATGAGCTGGAATGTCTGAGGGTCTGTGATTTAGGGGACTTGGTGAATGTATACTGCAATGTTACTAAATGTTAACAGCAGAATTACAATATTAACAACTCTACCAGTCGCACCAAGTTACTATGGCATTTAATAACTTTTGGTTGACCAGGAAGGTTTCTGCTTTTAATGAACATTTTGCACTTTGTGTCTTTGCAGCAAATCTTCGGTTGGAATTAAGTGGAACGCATGCCTCATTCCTGATAACCCCTGCACTGTCGTTAACCGTTAAAAAAATTGCAGACCACCCAACTTATCCTCATTTGTTAATGATACCCGTAATTATCACCATATTTTTCAATATACACACACTTGTCTCGTTACTTAATTTCCTGGTATGTTTTGTATCAAATGGAATAAATGGAAGATTTGTGACAAGGTTCAGTTATTTTAGTGTCAGTACCAATAACTGACTGTGCAGACTCATGGGTCAAGTAAATGTGTTTTCCTTCCCCCTGTTGTCTTATCGACCAGCCAATCAGTCGCTCAGATTGAGAGAAGAAACATTTCAGAAACTTCTCAACACAATTGTACTGAGAGTGGGTACAGATGGTCAATGCACCAGTCAGCTCCGCATGGGGCAATCCATTCAATCACTGAGCATGGCCTTTCAGCACTTAAACAAGCTTTTAATGAAGGAGGCAAAAAGGAAGATGCATTTCAGAATCTTAGCTATACCTCGGATCGTACCCGACACTGTCTTGCCTCCAAAACTGACACCTAAAGGAGCTCTAGATTTTCCAGCTAATTGTACTACATCTCATGTCTTCGGCACTTCACCATAGACGGTCCCTCGAACGAGGATGACTTGCTTCCACACCAAAAGGAATGAGTTTGCAGATGTTTCAATGAAGGACCCGATGATCCAGTCCTGAACTCCAGGGGTGGAAGATGCCTGTGCGTGGATTTTTTTAACGTGGGGGTGACCATTGCACACCAGCCACCACACGGGCTTGACAGAGCTAGGTCTTGGTCCAGAGGCAAGGGTTAATCAGGACGACTGGAGACCAGCTCTGCTGCACGGACCTAGTGCACACACATATCGCAGTGTGGGCTGGCCCGTGCTGCCCCTGGGACCCTCGCCTCTTCTACGGCCGCCGTTTGGAGCGTGGGCAGGAACATCGCCGGGGCCCAGGTATAGCAGAGGAGCGGGAAGGTTGGGACGGGTGAGTGGCGAGAGATCGTGACGCTTAGCAGAGACTTCACTCGTAAAATGTTTCCCAGGTTGGAAGTGGTCACATGACCCAACTCTTTGCTTCAATTCATGTCTATTTACCTTTGATTTCGTAACACTCCTCGGACGGGTTCCAAGTCACTCGACTGCTCCAGAATTCAGCGATACTGTTGACCACATCCCAACCCCCATCCTCCTGGAAAAACTCCAGGTCCTAAAACCAAAAGGAAATCATGAGATCAAAACAAACAGCCGAGAAGTAGCTGAGTAACTCCAGAAACTTGCAGCAACCCAAGTGTACCCTCTTGAGAAAGCAGCTCGAGAGTTAAAGCCTTGCTTGATTTAGTTCAGGGGAAATAGCTGAATGAATTGAGTTCCTTAAAATAGAAAATCAGGTGGGCAGGGTGCCCGTGGGAATAAACGTGACGGGAATTTTACCCTCAAATAACGGCCGGGTTGGGAGCATGGGGCAGTTAAATTGTTAAAAATGTGGAACCCGACCTGAACCCACCTCCAACTCGCCCACTTTCGGAGGCGGGATGAGGAGCGGGCTGTCTATTATAATATTATCCATCTCCATTTTGTGTTTAACTTTAGCTGGTGGGGTTTTGCACGCCTCGTGAAGCCCGGCAGTTACACCAAGGCGAGGGCAGCTGCATCCAGGAGGTAACTGCCTTTACACTTACTCCTGAATCCACGGTCCCTGTCCAACCCATGCCCCACGATCAGAGGCCCTCCACAAAGCCTCAGGCCTACCCCCACCACCACCAGGCCTCTGACCACCGCCCCAGGCCTCTCTCCCACCTCCAGGTCTCTGATCACCGCCCCCAGGCCTCTCTCCCACCCCCCCACCCCCAGGTCTCTGATCACCGCCACAGACCTCTCTACCGTGCCCCCTGCAACCCCCCCCCCCCAGGCCTCTCTTTACCCCCCCATCCCCAGGTCCCCCCCCCCCCCCCCCCCCCCCCGCTGGTTCTGACCGCCCCCCCGATCATGATGATCTGCACCCCCTGCTCCTCTGGCTGGCCTGTGATGGTCTGGACAACCCCCACCAGCAGTCCCCACCTCCCCCAGCCACCCAGCAATGTTGCGGAAAGCCCTCTCCTGGCCCCCTCCAACCGCCCCCGCCACCCCCCCCTGCCACCCCACACCACCCCCCCCCCCCCACCCCCGCACACTCCTCCAGCCGGCCTGAGAAGGTCTGTAGCACAGCCTTCAGCCGGCCAGCGACGTTGTGGATCCAACCCCCTCCGTGCTGGTCCCAGCCCGCGATCATGATCTTTTCAGACAACCCGCCTTCACCCCCAGCTCCTCTGATCTTATTAGACCCCTCTCCCGCTCCTCCAGCCAGACCCCGGCTCCATGCGATCCCTCCCGCCCTCCCCTGTACGGCCTAGTGGCACAGGCTTACCAGCCCAGAGCCAGACAGCCTCGCAATCTGGCTGGCTGCGGGTGGGAAACAAGAGGCTTCCGATTCAAATCGTGCTCTGCTGTTAAATTCGGCAAAGCCTGCGGGAAACCCGTATTTCCGCATCTCCGGATCTCCGGGGTTTCCCAACCTCCAAGGAGCCCCCAACCAGGCCTTCCCTATTAAAATTCAGTCCTTGGGCTCTGGATGCAGTGGGCTTAAAGGATGAATGTGTTTTTCTCTCTCTAGACAGTTATAGACCCCGGGGCTGAAATTCTCCAGTGCCCCAAATGGGGGGGGGGGGGGGGGGGGGGGGGGGCGGTAACTGGCTCGGGCGGGACTTCACGGGAAATCGAGTGCAATCTCGCGTGCTCCACTTCCTGCTGGGGCGCATTGCTCAGCGCTCCGCGGCTGCTCCACACAACGCTGACGGGTTCCAATTTCCCTCCTACGCTGCCGGGCCTCTGCCGGCTTCCACCGGGCCACTAGGTCGGCATGGTGCTGAGACCGCAGCCTGGCACCTAAACCGGCGCGCCGGGCTGCACAATGGCGGCCCCGGCCACGCAACAGAGGAAGAAGTCGGGTCAACCGGGGAGTCGGCCAAACCTGCAAGATGGCGGCGCGGGGCGCTCCCGGCCTCCCCCTTTAATTTCCGCCCCGCGAGTGGATGGCGGTCCGGTTCACAACCCGTGAGGCTAACGCTGACACCGCTCGTGGGGCGCTGGCCAATGTCCGCCGCGAGGCGGAAAAGGGTCGTCACGCAGCGCTAAGGTGTCGCCGGGCGCGTCAGCGCCTCCGCTAACTCCCACGCAGTGTCACAGGAACCGGTAGCACTTCCCTCCTCCCCTCCCCCTTATCCCTGGCCGCCGCCACCAGGCGAAAATTGTTTCAAGCCCCCGCCCCCGCCCCCGCCCCCGCCACCTCTGGAGTCGCTAACTGTCGTTGCTAAACACGGCAATTTCGACCCCCTTGTGTTTGCAACTCACAAACTTACAAGTCTCCTGTAAAGTTACACCATTTACAGAAAGGCAAGCCGGGTAATGAAGCAGCCATTAAACTTCCCCATAAGCTCATTGACTGAAAGCCCCCAATCTCACTCTCTTCAGTTCTCCCAAATTCACAACTGAACAGTGCTCCACTCAGTCCTTCCACTAGCCACAGTCTCTTCTTTTGTAGAATCTCCAACTTGCACATAGTGGTGCTCCCAATCTTCCATCCTGCAGGCCCTAAATTCACAATATCCCCAGGCTCTAAATTCCCCATGTCCACAGGCCCTAAATTCCCCATGTCCACAGGCCCTAAATTCACAATATCCCCAGGCTCTAAATTCCCCATGTCCACAGGCCCTAAATTCCCCATGTCCACAGGCCCTAAATTCACCATGTCTCCAGACCCTAAATTCCCCATGTCCACAGGCCCTAAATTCACCATGTCCACAGGCCCTAAATTCACCATGTCCACAGCCCTAAATTCTCCATGTCCACAGGCCCTAAATTCACCATGTCCACAGGCCCTAAATTCACCATGTCCACAGCCCTAAATTCTCCATGTCCACAGGCCCTAAATTCACCATGTCCCCAGCCCTAAATTCCCTGTGTCCACAGGCCCTAAATTCACCATGTCCCCAAGCCCTAAATTCACCATGTCCCCAGGCCCTAAATTCACCAATTCCACAGGCCCTAAATTCCCCATGTCCACAGGCCCTAGATTCACCATGTCCACAGGCCCTAAATTCACCATGTCCACAGGCCCTAAATTCTCCATGTCCACAGGCCCTAAATTCACCATGTCCCCAGCCCTAAATTCCCTGTGTCCACAGGCCCTAAATTCACCATGTCCCCAAGCCCTAAATTCACCATGTCCCCAGGCCCTAAATTCACCATGTCCACAGGCCCTAAATTCCCCATGTCCACAGGCCCTAAATTCACCATGTCCACAGGCCCTAAATTCACCATGTCCACAGGCCCAAAATTCCCCATGTCCACAGCCCTAAATTTCCCATGTCCACAGCCCTAAATTCCCCATGTCCACAGGCCCTAAATTCACCATGTCCACAGGCCCTAAATTCACCATGTCCCCAGACCCTAAATTCCCCATGTCCACAGGCCCTAAATTCCCCGTGTCCACAGGCCCTAAATTCACCATGTCCCCAGGCCCTAAATTCACCATGTCCACAGGCCCTAAATTCACCATGTCCACAGGCCCTAAATTCACCATGTCCACAGGCCCTAAATTCCCCATGTCCACAGGCCCTAAATTCCCCATGTCCACAGGCGCTAAATTCCCCATGTCCACAGGCCCTAAATTCCCCGTGTCCACAGGCCCTAAATTCACCATGTCCCCAGGCCATAATTTCCCCATGTCCACAGGCCCTAAATTCCCCATGTCCACAGGCGCTAAATTCACCATGTCCCCAGACCCTAAATTCCCCATGTCCACAGGCCCTAAATTCCCCGTGTCCACAGGCCCTAAATTCACCATGTCCCCAGGCCCTAAATTCACCATGTCCACAGGCCCTAAATTCCCCATGTCCACAGGCCCTAAATTGCCCATGTCCACAGGCGCTAAATTCCCCAAGTCCACAGGCCCTAAATTCACCATGTCCCCAGGCCCTAAATTCCCCATGTCCACAGCCCTAAATTCTCCATGTACACAGACCCTAAATTCTCCATGTCCACAGGCCCTAAATTCACCATGTCCCCAGCCCTAAATTCCCTGTGTCCACAGGCCCTAAATTCACCATGTCCCCAAGCCCTAAATTCACCATGTCCACAGGCCCTAAATTCCCCATGTCCACAGGCCCTAAATTCACCATGTCCACAGGCCCTAAATTCACCATGTCCACAGGCCCTAAATTCTCCATGTCCACAGGCCCTAAATTCACCATGTCCCCAGCCCTAAATTCCCTGTGTCCACAGGCCCTAAATTCACCATGTCCCCAAGCCCTAAATTCACCATGTCCCCAGGCCCTAAATTCACCATGTCCACAGGCCCTAAATTCCCCATGTCCACAGGCCCTAAATTCACCATGTCCACAGGCCCTAAATTCACCATGTCCACAGGCCCTAAATTCACCATGTCCACAGGCCCAAAATTCCCCATGTCCACAGCCCTAAATTCCCCATGTCCACAGCCCTAAATTCCCCATGTCCACAGGCCCTAAATTCACCATGTCCACAGGCCCTAAATTCACCATGTCCACAGGCCCTAAATTCCCCATGTCCACAGGCCCTAAATTGCCCATGTCCACAGGCCCTAAATTCCCCAAGTCCACAGGCCCTAAATTCACCATGTCCACAGGCCCTAAATTCACCATGTCCACAGGCCCTAAATTCACCATGTCCACAGGCCCTAAATTCCCCATGTCCACAGGCCCTAAATTCCCCATGTCCACAGGCGCTAAATTCCCCATGTCCACAGGCCCTAAATTCCCCGTGTCCACAGGCCCTAAATTCACCATGTCCCCAGGCCATAATTTCCCCATGTCCACAGGCCCTAAATTCCCCATGTCCACAGGCGCTAAATTCACCATGTCCCCAGACCCTAAATTCCCCATGTCCACAGGCCCTAAATTCCCCGTGTCCACAGGCCCTAAATTCACCATGTCCCCAGGCCCTAAATTCACCATGTCCACAGGCCCTAAATTCCCCATGTCCACAGGCCCTAAATTGCCCATGTCCACAGGCGCTAAATTCCCCAAGTCCACAGGCCCTAAATTCACCATGTCCCCAGGTCCTAAATTCCCCATGTCCACAGCCCTAAATTCTCCATGTACACAGACCCTAAATTCTCCATGTCCACAGGCCCTAAATTCACCATGTCCCCAGCCCTAAATTCCCTGTGTCCACAGGCCCTAAATTCACCATGTCCCCAAGCCCTAAATTCACCATGTCCCCAGGCCCTAAATTCACCATGTCCACAGGCCCTAAATTCCCCATGTCCACAGGCCCTAAATTCACCATGTCCACAGGCCCTAAATTCACCATGTCCACAGGCCCTAAATTCTCCATGTCCACAGGCCCTAAATTCACCATGTCCCCAGCCCTAAATTCCCTGTGTCCACAGGCCCTAAATTCACCATGTCCCCAAGCCCTAAATTCACCATGTCCCCAGGCCCTAAATTCACCATGTCCACAGGCCCTAAATTCCCCATGTCCACAGGCCCTAAATTCACCATGTCCACAGGCCCTAAATTCACCATGTCCACAGGCCCTAAATTCACCATGTCCACAGGCCCAAAATTCCCCATGTCCACAGCCCTAAATTCCCCATGTCCACAGCCCTAAATTCCCCATGTCCACAGGCCCTAAATTCACCATGTCCACAGGCCCTAAATTCACCATGTCCCCAGACCCTAAATTCCCCATGTCCACAGGCCCTAAATTCCCCGTGTCCACAGGCCCTAAATTCACCATGTCCCCAGGCCCTAAATTCACCATGTCCACAGGCCCTAAATTCACCATGTCCACAGGCCCTAAATTCCCCATGTCCACAGGCCCTAAATTCCCCATGTCCACAGGCCCTAAATTCCCCATGTCCACAGGCCCTAAATTCCTCATGTCCACAGGCCCTAAATTCCCCGTGTCCACAGGCCCTAAATTCACCATGTCCCCAGGCCATAATTTCCCCATGTCCACAGGCCCTAAATTCCCCATGTCCACAGGCGCTAAATTCACCATGTCCCCAGACCCTAAATTCCCCATGTCCACAGGCCCTAAATTCCCCGTGTCCACAGGCCCTAAATTCACCATGTCCCCAGGCCCTAAATTCACCATGTCCACAGGCCCTAAATTCCCCATGTCCACAGGCCCTAAATTGCCCATGTCCACAGGCCCTAAATTCCCCAAGTCCACAGGCCCTAAATTCACCATGTCCCCAGGCCCTAAATTCACCATGTCCCCAGGCCCTAAATTCCCCATGTCCACAGGCGCTAAATTCCCCATGTCCACAGGCGCTAAATTCCCCATGTCCACAGGCCCTAAATTCCCCATGTCCACAGGCCCTAAATTCCCCGTGTCCACAGGCCCTAAATTCACCATGTCCCCAGGCCCTAAATTCACCATGTCCACAGGCCCTAAATTCCCCATGTCCACAGGCGCTAAATTCCCCATGTCCACAGGCCCTAAATTCCCCATGTCCACAGGCGCTAAATTCACCATGTCCCCAGGCGCTAAATTCTCTCCTGATAGCCACATACATATTTTCATCTATTCCAAGCATACAGGAGCTCAACATGAAGCTTTAAGAGCAGAAAATAGCCAAAGCTTAGACCCAAAGTGCATAAGGTTGAAATGAGGTCGTTGTGATTACGCACCATAGAACTTGGGTTTTAAAATCCTTCGGATAGCAGGAAGAAGGGACGAAGGGAGGTAACTGTATATTCTGACTATGGATGTATTCTATGTGTAGTCACTGTGAGATTGTACAAGATGGAGACGTGTTTACCTGATTTACTATCAATAACGTTCACACCATGGACATACATGCTGGCACCACTAGAGGGTGCAACTGGTGGAGACCAGGGGTTTCCTGCCCTGGTGGCAGGGCCCTGTATAAAAGGCTGCACACCATACTTGCACAGCACTCTGGAGTTTGGAATAAAGGACCAAGGTCACTGCAGTTCAAGTACAACACATTGCCTTGTGGAGTCATTCATAAGTACATTATAGACATAACAGTACTGAGTTCCACGGTTTTGAGATCCTGGGAAATAATCTGAGGCGGTGTGAGGAGTCTTGAACAGCGATGATGTATGGAAGAGGAAGAGCATGTAAGATGATGTATTTACATCTTATGAGTAACAAGAGGAAAGTTCGAGGAGCAATCACCATGGTAATGTTGATTAAATAGCAAGTAACAAGAAAGGCTAGGATGAAGGAACAGGTTGGATGCCAGAAATTACAGAGGAATCATATAGCATGTGACAAGCCTTTTCTTATATCCTGTCCTTGGAACTGATACAGTCCTCATCTAACTATTGCAAGTGGAGCATCAGTAACACAGCAACACAAGTAACAGTGTGCTATAACACGGCCTGCAGAAGCAGAAAGAACTATGCTCACCTGGGTGAAGTAAAAGTACTGCTGAAATGCAAATGAGATGTCACCATTGATGTGAATTTCTTTCAATCCATAAATATCTTCATTGCAGACCTCAAATCCAGTCACGGCACTCTCCCACGGGTACTTGGCACCCTTATAAAACAAGAAACATTAAACTTAATTCACAGCATTCATTCAGGATTGTGTGTGGATCAGATATCAACATCACGAGCAAACAATGAACTATGGTGAGATTAATAGGAACTGTAGTTCTGAACATTAATAATTTCAGTAACTAAAGAACATACTTGGAATGAAGTTTTAGATGTTGATTTCCAAAACAAGTACACACAGTACACCCCACGTACAAGGGAACAATTCACTCCTGTCGGGTATTGTACGGCTCATGGGTGTCACAGTGTCAGCTCCTGCATATGTACAGTACACAGTGTGACCAGGCCAACATCCCCAGCAGTGAAGCACTGACCACACTTGATCAGCTCCGCTGGGCAGGCCACATTGTCTGCGTGCCAGCCACGAGACTCCCAAAGCAAGCGTGCTACTCGGAACTCCTACACGGCAAACGAGCCAAAGGTGGGCAGAGGGAACGTTACAGGGACACCCTCAAAGCCTCCCTGATAAAGTGCAATATCCCCACCGACATCTGGGAGTCCCTGGCCAAAGACCGCCCTAAGTGGAGGAACCGGGAGGGCGCTGAGCACCTCGAGTCTCGTTGACAAGAGCATGCAGAAATCAAGCGCAGGCAGCGGAAGGAGCGTGCGGCAAACCAGTCCCACCCACCCTTTCCCTCAACGACTATCTGTCCCACCTGTGGCAGGGACTGTGGCTCTCGTATTGGACTGTTCAGTCACCTCAGGACTCATTTTAAGAGTGGAAGCAAGTCCTCAATTCCGAGGGACTGCCGATGATGATGATGAAGTACTGTACACAAAAGGTGAAAGGGAGCCAATTTTCATAATTGGTTGAGATGTGATCATAATGTAGCACAGGTGGTGCTGTCTGAGAATAGTGCTGTGTTCGTGGATGAGGAGCATTTTCACTTGTCCGATATTACAAATGAGCAAAGGAAGCTCCTGTACAAATCATGTTCACAACAGGACACAGGTGATACCAGTTTAATCATTTTGTTTTTGCTCCTATCCATGTCACACAACATAGAAACATAGAAAATAGGTGCAGGAGTAGGCCATTCGGCCCTTCGAGCCTGCACCACCATTCAATATCATGGCTGATCATTCACCTTCACTACCCCATTCCTGCTTTCTCTCCATACCCCTTGATCACTTCAGCCTTTTGAATATATCTAATGAACTGGCATCAACAACTTTCTGTGGTAGAGAATTCCACAGGTTCACAATTCTCTGGGTGAAGAAGTTTCTCATCTCAGCCCTAAATGGCTTACCCCTTATCCTTAGACTGTGACCCCTGGTTCTGGACTTCCCCAACATCGGGAACATTCTTCCTGCATCTAACCTGTCCAGTCCCGTCAGAATTTTATATGTTTCTATGAGATCCCCTCTCATTCTTCTAAACTCCAGTGAATACAGGCCCAGTTGATCCAGTCTCTCCTCATATGTCAGTCCTGCCATCCCAGGAATGAGTCTGGTGAACCTTCGCTGCACTCCCTCAATAGCAAGAACGTCCTTCCTCAGATTAGGAGACCAAAACATGAGCAATATGGAAACCTATTCAAAACTTGGTGTGGTCTGCTCCCTGACTTACCGTCACAACTTGTCTACATAACAACCTTATTTTTACCCGTCTGACAAAATCAGGATTATATAATAAATGTCGCACTGATCTAATAGGGATTGTTTTTCTAGAGGCAGAGAGGGAAGGAACCTTACTCTGTGTACTCCTGCTGGAAAGTGCATGTATGTGAAAGTAAAGCATGAATAGCACCGAGCTCAGTTAACGTCCCGCCCCCCACAGTCAAATAGTTTTCAGGTATTCATTTAATCAAACATAACCATAGTAGTAGTCGATCATTTCTGGCTACACATTTCCCCCTGAAATATCGAATATAAATCTGTTATCTTGGAAATTATTCATCAGGGAAGATTTCCCTGGGTTTGCACTCAGGATAATGGAAAATCCGGCGGATCGGAACACATGCTTGCAAAGGAACCCATCTGACCTGCCTCCGGTTAAATTAAGGGAGGGTTGCACACCTCGGTAAATCTCACCTATTAAGTTCAATTCAAGCACCATCATTTTACTCTTTTAAGAATAAAGGCACCAGTGAAACCATTTCACCGCCAGAGTCAGTATATTCAGGGAAGGAGGGAAAAGTCCTGTTACAGATAAATGCAGGTGTCAGGCAGCGGGTCTACAATGTGAAAAGGAGCTTGTCTGCCCTGATGCTTACCTTGTATCCTTGTTGTCCTGCTATACACTTGGCAGCAGGAAGTGTTCGAATGCGGTTCTTCAGGAGGGTGCATGCCTGCTCTGGGTAGAAGGCAAGCACGTTCGGGTACATCCAGGTCTCCTGAAACAAGCAATGTCAAATATTTTAAAGGGGTCCTGGCAGCTAATAATTGGCTTGCAAGACCATTAAATTAAAGAAAGACTTGCATTTATATAGCGCCTTCCATGACCATGGGATGCCCCAGAGCGCTTTCCAGTCAATGAAGTACTTTTTGAAGCATATTCATTGTTGTAATGTAGGAAATGAATTAAGTAACAGAGGGGAGGGAACATGATGATGGTGTCCTCCCAGCATAGGTCATAAATTGTGAGTCATTTTAAAATTGAAAAAAGTAACAACTGATGTCTTTGTGGTTTAATGTACCACATGACCTGGGCCCGCGGTTTGATCCCCAATCTGTGCCTAATTAGCTGCTCTCATCCAACAAAGTGCGACATGGGAACATAGAATGTGGGCTTTTATCTACATTTTTGATTTTTTTTGCTCCACAGAAAGGATGTAGAAAAAAATTTTTCATCATTGTTGTCCAGGTCTTAGCCACTGGACACATCGCTAACGGGGATTCCAGATATGGATAATTGCACTGCTGATTAGTAAATTACAAAAGTGAGTAATAGACATCTTTGTGGGCACATGATCGCAATACTCATTTACACGGCATATGCATGTGTACTTTTATCTTTTTGTCTATTTGTTTGTAAAACTGCAAGATGAAAGCAGAGTTTTGTGATCATTGTGAGTGCTTTACCTCCTTGGTTACTGAATGGTGGTGTGTGTTTGTTAAATAAATATACACATGTGAAGTACATTTACCTGTAGTGTGTAACATATGCAAGGGGTTTCCTACTAAGATGAGAGCATGTGGTTAAAACGGTGTCAGTGTAGCCACACTAGGGACTAGTCAGCAAACTCAACCACAAAGACATCAGTTGTTACTTTTTTCAATTTTAAAACGGCTCACAATTTATGACCTATGCTGGGAGGACACCATCATCATGTTCCCTCCCCTCTGTTACTGAATTCATTTCCTACATTACAACAATGACTATGCTTCAAAAAGTACTTCATTGACTGGAAAGCGCTCTGGGGCATCCCATGGTCATGGAAGGCGCTATATAAATGCAAGTCTTTCACCGGACAACACTGACTTACACCACAAGAGTTGTGTTCAGAAGCAAAGTTTATTCACACAAGTTTAAAACAAAACACACTGAGAAGCAAGGTGGGTAAAATGCCAATGAGCTAAGCTTTAAAGTTGTTTCCCCAAAGACTGGTAAAAGTAACAGTTTTGTTAGCCTGTCTTGCCAATTGATAAACACTTCAAACCTATTAGGTTGGGAGGTCTCTGGTCCAGAGTGCTCGGCAGGAATATATTCACTAAGAAACAAAACAGCTTTAAAAGAGGGTCTCTTAAGGCTTTTCAAGGTACGTCCTTCAAAAGATTGGTGAAGCACATGCGAGGGCACATGCGACAGAAACAGGTAGAATGTGGTACTCCACGGTGTAAAACGGCCTCAAAAAAGGACCAGGCCTGGGGCACAATGTCCCACATCGATCTGTGCCTGGGGTCCGTGGGCGCCACCATTTTGACTTAGGCGGCTGCCCAGGCGCCTGCCTGAAACAGGCGTTAGGAACCTGGCAAATGTAAAAAAAAAGGAGCCTAAAGCCTACTTTAGGCCTCCTGCAAGAAACTGGGCAGCGCTGAGTGGTGCAGACACTGGACCTGGCCCAGCGATTGCTGCAGCCTAAGCAGTGGCCTCGACCCAAGAGATGAATTTGTGCTTTTTGTTTAAACCTTCCCGAATCCACAACACTTCTAAAGGCCACAACCACCCGGCAATCATCCCACTCACACCAATACGGACAGTCATATTCTAGTAAAAGGAAAACATTGCATTTATACAGAATCTTTTAAGTGTAGTCATTGTTATTTTATGGGCAAATGCAGCAATCAATTTGTGCACAGCAAATCCCACAGATAGCAATGAGATAAATGAATAGTTTGTCTGTTTTGGTGATGTTGGTTTCGGGATAAATGTTGGCCAGGACATCTGGTGAATTCCCCTGATCATCCAAATAGTACCATGGGATCAGTTACATCCACCTGAGTTTAACATCTCATTGTCAGTAACTCCAACAATACCCTGCTCCCTCAGTACTTCACTGAGGGTCAGCCGAGATTATGTGCTCAATTCTTGGAACCCACGACCTTCTGACTCAGGCAAGAACGCTGCCACAAAGCCAATCTCACAGAAATGAAAGGGATTATATTTATCTAACATATCCCCTGTCATTTGTACCCTAGAAATGCTGGGTTCTTGGGTTGCTATGGTGCTGGGCAGGATCTTTTAAAATATATAGAGCCACCTTAAAATGGATTTGGGCATAATTATTATTATTTTTTTTTAATTTGCATCCAGTCCCGACGCACCAGTCACACTATGCTACGGTAAATGCCAAGGATTGCCACAGCCATTTTATATCTTCCCCCACTGGTGGGCTCAACAGAAGTGGTGATGCTGCCAACAATATTTAAATTGCCCTGACCCCAGAAAATCTCCTGGAATCAGATTGCACTCAGCCATTGGAGCGGGCGGAACACTTGGCCAAGACAGTTGCATCAAGATTCTTCCAAAGCACAAAATCCGGCCATATGATCTGGCTCTCCATGACTAAAATCTCCTACCTGATCCCAGAAGATGTGGCCATAGTAATCTTCTCCATTACCCCCGTTGGAGAGACCCCCAGGACTTAGTCCGATGTACTGGAAGTCTGTGGGTTTCAGAGGGGGAAGGGCTGCGAGCAGGTAATACAGACACCCGTACAGAGCCTGGTTTAGCCTCCTGCAGCCTCTCACATTGACGCAGCTCTCCTTCCACAGTGCAGCCCATGCTGCCACGTGCGAGGAGTACAGCTGGTTTAACTGGACCAAGGTCTGTCCTTCTACAAAACACTCCTTCACTCGCTCTTCAGTGTCAGCCACTGCGGTCAGGAATATCCAAGAATCACTCTGCTGCTGAGGCAACAAGGTCAGAGACTCTGGAAGCGGCTTTGAGATCATGTGGACACTTTGCCTCGCAGCGCCTTCGACCTCTGGGGTAAGCGTCTGTCCATAGATGTACCTGAATTACAAAGAGAAACCTTTTTGCAAGAGTCCAGAGAAACATACTGATCTCAGCCAGTGACAGTTGAGGGATTACAATTCATGGGAAGAGAGAGAAAACAAAAGAGGGTCTTAAATTGCTCATTTTAGGGGAAGGATACTCAGTGGAGAAATGGATAACGCAACACGTGTCACTGAGATAAGCCGATATACTGCACTGAATCTACAGTCAACACATTGGGGGTGAACTTATATAGAGGGTTTCCTGCTCATCCGTTGTAACTTCAGCGGAGAAGTAACGCAAACCTCTTTTAAAAGAAAACAGCGTAAATGGCATGTACACTGTTTCTCTGGGGTTTCTGTGACTCTTCTGGCAAATTTATGGTGAACAGGAGATCACCACGGAAATTTATCCCCAGTGTCTGAGCTATGGAGGGAGAAATAAAAATCAGCCATGGTTTTCAGTCCTGATGACTATCCAATGACTCTTTCTGGAAAGTACATGTTGACGTGGGGCGAGGACTGAATTAGGCCAAGCTGTGATGCCCATCACAGTTGACTAGCTCACCAATATTAGCTGCACACATGAAGAATTGCTGCTTGGTTGAGTACCAATGGGAGACTGGTGTCTCAGGAAGAGCCAGTGCCTTCAGGAGCAAAGTAGAAAAAATTGGAGGAGTATCAAATTATATATATTAGAATTATATTATTCTAATAAGTGTATATATATATATATATATATATATATATAAAAAATAGACAAAAACTACTGAGGGCTGTTGAGAATTAGTGACTATTATTGTTAGTAATATCACTTTAGTATTTGGAGTACTCAACATATAGAATTCCAGATAGAATAATGGAAGCAAGACCCTGGAATTATTCAACAATTGGATGGACTGATGGTAGGAAATGTCTGAGGATTCTTAAATGGGTGCATATGGAGAGAGAAAAAAAAATGCAGGAAACGGAATCGTGCTTTGAATGGGAGTAAGAATGTAAGGATATCAATGTTATAGAATAGATAAAGCTCTAAAGGGGAGGGTGACAGTTTATAAGAATAATTCACCGAGGTAACAACGGCAGAATGTTACACCACCAATGGGAGTTCATGTTATGGATGGTGATCACGGAACATTGTTAGAAAATTGAAGGGGAAAAATAAGCAAAGTAAGAGGGTTGAATGAGTTTTGCAAGGGGGAAGGATGTTCAGTGGGGAAATACCAGAGATGGCTATGTCAACATACATGCACAGCACTGCCCTTACAGTCCAACATCCCGTGGACACTCACTATCCACTCGAGTGAGGTACTGGAGGATTGACAGTGCTCATAGAACGAGGCGTCAGCAACTCCACTAGAGGAAGAGGGAAGAGAAGAGGGAAAAAAAGGAATTTTATCTCATTAACAGCATGTGTGGAAACTTTGTTGCCACAGGCGGCAGCATATTACGGCATGAATAGCCCTCTGACCCTTACGTTGCTCCCATGAAGTCTGGCCCGTTCACAAAGTCAATATTCTGGCTGTGGGGGACAAACGATGATTTTATCTGCACCGTGAACTGCTCCTCGGAAATGGCCAACCGTTCCAAAGTTATGGTGAGAACCATGAGATGGACTCGAGTGCGATGGGCAAATATCTGCTGGGTCACCATAAAATCCTGTGTCTCTGTAATACTACAAAACGTGCCTAGGCAAAGGAAAGCAGAAACCATTACTCAACTTGAGAATGCAATCCAGAAACAGGAATGCTGAAAAAGCATCGCCATTCCTGCAATTCTATTTTTAGAAGAAATGGAAAGAAAATGGGTTTATATGAATTTTAAAAAAAAAACAGAAGTTGAACAACAGAATCTCATGCATTTGCCTTCTCTACTGAAATGCTAAAGCTGGCCTCCCAAGACAAGACAAGACCTGCATGCTTCTTGTATCCCAGACTATAAAAGAACTCATACATGATACAGTGATACTGTGCGAGACTTAAATGAGTGGATCCGTTGAAGAAGGAAGATAAGAGGTATGGAAAAGTGAAGGGAAAATCAACACTAGATGAAGTCATCTTACTCATGTCAATCATTAGTATAACTTTATCCATTGCTCTATAATATATAGGTTGGCACTCACTAAGGCCTAGATTTTCCACCCATTGATTATAAGAACATAAGAAATAGGAGCAGGAGTGGGCCATATGGCCCCTTGAGCCTGCTCCGCCATTTAATATGATCATGGCTGATCCGATCATGGGCTCAGGTCCATTTCCCCGCCCGCTCCCCATAACCCCTGAATGAGTTATAAATCTAATCGTAAATTGGTAATCTCAAACAGGCCATAAAGTAACTGGTGCAGAAATGAAAAATATCACACTAAGGTTTGGGCTAAAATATAATATTGGGGCAGCATAGAGGAAGCTTCACTCGGTGTCTGATCACTTTGCAACTGATCTGAGAGAGGTTGCTGCTGCTCCATTGGGGGTCAACACGGAAAGTATTCCATTTTGCAGTACAGGTACTTACACCCCTCACCTGATGGGTATAATATTTACAAAAAACATTGACATTAGTGTCAGACAGTGCCTGTCCTATTCTGCCAACTGAAGAATAACTGCATCTAGTGATAAGCATCAGCTTGAACAGAGAGGATGCTTCCACTGATGTGGGAGACTAGAACTAGAGAGCATGACCTTAGAATAAGGGGACGCCCATTTAGAACTGAGATGAGAAGAAATTTCTTCTCTCAGAGGGTTGTGAATCTGTGGAATTCACTGCCTCAGAGGGCTGGGTCATTGAATATATTTAAGACAGAAATAGACAGTTTCTTAACCGATAAGGGGATAAGGGGTTATGGGGAGCGGGCAGGGAAGTGGACCCGAGTCCATGATCGGATCAGCCATGATCTTATTAAATGGCGGAGCAGGCTCAAGGGGCCATAAGGCCGACTCCTGTTCCTATTTCTCATGTTCTTATGTTATGGAAAATCTGGACAAAGTATAAGCGAATTAAAAAAAATTAAAGATAAACTGATCTGTTTTACCTGTCCTGGTGTTCAAGGTGAAGGTGTTTTTCGAAGTGCTCTCACCAGGTATGGTCAGTCTGGCATTAACAGTAGACGGTACATCTGCCCGACAGCAGTCACCCTTTTCACCGTTATATACCCCGTTAACATGCATTACGTCACTATATACTCTAGTGCCAAGATATCCATTGGCAACTGTTGCCATGAAACGAAGGTCAGAGGGCAAGGTGTCACTCGAAAACACCGCTGGATCATCTTCACATTCTGACATATTGTAAGTGTCGTCTACCAAGGGAAGAAAACATTTTGGTAAAATGACTGCAGTACATGATTCGATGGTTTGCAGTTTGCTATTTTATGCTGTAAACTAATTTGCATTTCCATACATTTGCTAGCAAAATGCAGCTGACAGAATTTCCATTGCCCCATTGTAATTTTCTGTTAAGCAGCTCATATACATAAAAAGGAGGTTCACCTTAATTTTGTCATTGCTGGTGGGAAAGTAACCACCCACTCCCACTATCAGCCCCCCGCAGAGCCTAAACAAAGATCACAGAATCCCAAACATCTGGTCGAAGCAGAATAGGGTTAGCGACAGTCAAGCACTCAGCAGATTTGGGAACCAAACGGATTGTATGTCCATCCCAACTGCTTCCTTATCCTGTTTCCCAGGCACAGTGAAAGATACAATAGGCACAGGCCCAAATATCAGCGACAATTCGGAGGAGAGGAAGGTGGGAAAAGGAAAAATTACTTGTGTAAAAGGATTTGGTCGTCGTGACACATTCCCCCTCATTTCCGCGACCCCCCCCCACACACACACCCCCTCCGTGGCTGTGCCTATGACGATAGGCTCTCATTTACTTCGGTCACCCTAGATGATCCGGACACACAGTGCAGGAATTGACACCTTATTTGAATACAAAGTCAAAGGCATTGCACCGTATGGAACTGAGCTTCAGGACCAAGAACATTTCTGGGTCGATCTCTAACCTGTGCCGGATCTTAGCTGCAGTGGTAGTGGGAGTGCTACAACTGGTCTTTGCAACTTGGGTTAGAGAGGGGAAAAACCAACTGGTATTCACATTCCTGATCACTATCCAATGACCCTTGCTGGAAGTGCGCATGTGTGGATGTCAGGTCAGGTCAGATTCAGGCTTAACTGCAATACCTGTACAATGAATAAGGTGTAGGCCACCCATGAAGAATAACCACCCAAGTGAGGTATTTAATCACAGCCGCTGCCAGAATTTTTAAACTTTGCCCGATACTTCTTTTAGGTTCAACCCTCACTCTCTACAATCGGGAATATGATTTTTTACATGCAACATCAGGTAACAGTGTTGTCTCTTTTGTGTTTATCTAGCCTTCAGATAATAAAAGAGCAAACAGTCTACCAGACTGTGTGACTTAAGCGATGAACTACAAACCTGTTTATTAAAAGTAAACATTAATGGCAAATCAAAAATAATAAAAGGCACAGCACTTTGCCAAGTTTCTCGGTAACAGAAAATCCAGACAATTGTCTCTGACGTACACAAGATCCTAAAAATCCCCTGGGAGGACAGACGCACCAACATCAGCGTCCTCATCCAGGCCAACATCCCCAGCATTGAAGCACTGACCACACTCGATCAGCTCCGCTGGGCAGGCCACACTGTCCGCATATCAGACACAAGACTTTCAAAGCAATTGCTCTATGCGGAGCTCCTTCATGGCAAACTAGCCAAAGGTGGGCAGAGGAAACGTTTCAACGACACCCTCAAAGCCTCCCTGATAAAGTGCAACATCCCCACCGACACTTGGGAGACCCTGGTCAAAGACCGCCCTAAGTGGACAAAGTTTAAAAATTCTGGCAGCGGCTGTGATTAAATACCTCACTTGGGTGGTTATTCTTCATGGGAATAAGCCTACACCTTATTCATTGCACAGGTATTGCAGTTAAGCCTGAATCTGACCTGACCTGACATCCACACATGTGCACTTCCAGCAAGGGTCATTGGATATTGACGGGAGGGCGCTGAGCACCTTGAGTCTCATCGCCAAGAGCATGCAGAAATCAAGCACAGGCAGCGGAAAAAGCGTGTGGCAAACCTGTCCCACCCACCCTTTCCCTCAACCACTGTCTGTCCCACCTGCGACAGAGACTGTAATTCCCGTATTAGACTATGCAGTCACCAAAGAACTCACTTCAGGAGTGGAAGCAAGTCTTCCTCGATTCCGAGGGACTGCCTATGATGATGATGACATTATATGTGACATTTTATCTACCAAAATGGAGTTTACAACAGAAAAGCTGATGAATTGGGAGCACACCTTCTGAAATATACCTAGTGCCCTTTTGAAGTTCAAATTAGGATACTCAAAATCAAAATGGGTCTTCCACAGTTGGACAACGTGTATCAGATTAAAGTGATGGCTTCATGAGCTCAACCCAAATGTTGGATACAAGCTAATTTGCATGTGTAACCACGCCCTTTTCCTTACAGGGTTTGATTTCAAGATCATTGATTTCCACCTTTTTTCAAATGAAAATGTATTTGGCTATGAATAATGCCTTGCCTCTAAAATGAATAGAAAAGGTCAAAGATACTGGGCCTGAAATTCTGGTCGAGCTCTTCCCGCAGGCAAACGAGTGAAATAGGGAAAAATGATGCGCACTTACCTGTTGCTGCTGCGCCCGTCAGAACTTCCGAGCCTGAGGCCCAAAGGTGATTGCCCGTCGCAATGCGTGCAGGAGCAGCCAATCAGGTTAATATATGTTCTCATTCATAGTAATAGGAGTTCCGTAAGCCGGGAACTCCTATTACTATGAATGAGAACCCCACCCCCAAACACCCAAAACACAATAAAAATAAAAAATAAACTACATATTTAACATTCATTTAAATTAAACATTTTTAAAAGTCGGGAAAATATTTTTTTGATAAATTTTTTAAATTAAGTCTTAAAATAAACTTACCGTAGTGGGGAGGGGTTTTATAACTTTATTTTAAAATGTTTGTGTATTTTTAAACACTTGCACCTGTAACAGTAGGCTATACGCCTGCTTTTTCAGGCGCAAGATTTTAAAGGACATTTGTTGGGCAAGATATTCGTAAATATTGGAAATCTTGCCCTGCAAGTGTCCTTGCTCCCGAGATACGGAGGATCTGACAAGCCTGAAACTTGACAGATCGGAAAAGCTGTTTTTCAGCGATTGCGCATTGCGCGCCGAAAACCGGCTTTTCCGATGCCTTTCTGGGTCCGTACACACTCTGTACGGACCCGGGACATCGGAATTTCAGGGCCATAGTCTGGTGACTACATGTATATTCAGCTTAAGCACCTGTTACAGTGAACAACATTTGAAGTGACCTTGTCTCATAAATAAATACATACAAACAAGATAAGACTATTTTATGATCTGAAATGTGACAGATCTCCCTATCTGTCCCAAGCACCCTCGGGGCAAAAGGAGAGGGAGAGGAAGTTAAAAACAATATATTTCTGAAAGTATCGTAAATGACATTATAAATGAGAGTGGAAAAGGAAATCGTTGCTGGTTTGGGGATGGGAAATTTCAATTACTGTTTTTTGGAAATAGCTTCATGGTATTCCAAGTGAGAGTTTTGAATCACGGGTCTATAAAGAAAAATAAACCTAGATTTCTGAGGGAGGAGCTTTTTTTTTTAACTATTCAGTGCACTCCCACCACATAGATCATGAAAAAAAGAAATGTTTACATTTCTCATCCAAAGGGGGGTCCCCTCACTGCTGGGCTGCTCCATGTACTGGGCTGTGACTCACGGCCCCTGGGAAATGCAGTAGCATGTGAGTACATTGCATACAACAGAATAAATATTCTTTTAAATATAAGGGGCGATTTTCTTCTGTTTTGCGTAACAATCGGGGAGGGGCATCCATCTCAGATCAGAGGAGCTGAGTGGGGCAGGCAACACAGTCATGGAGAACTTAAAGCAACAAGTGCCCTTTTTCAGGCCCTTTCAGGATGCAACAGGACATGCAGATTTATTTCAGGTACAAGGCCCTGCCAGTGAGTTAGCCTGCACCCCAGGTAGATCTTGCCGAGGGTAATGGCCTAAACCTGCAAGTAGGGGTGGGTTCAACATAAACTAATCCCCCTCCCCACATTCACCCTCTTTAAACTTCACAGGGTGATGGGTAAATAATATCTTGCGATCTCTGTGTCGAGAAGTTCAGGTTTTCCGACGTGTAATTTAAATTGGCGGAGTATAGTGGGAATCCTAGAGTGGAAGACGCTGTGACGTCAACAAGCCGTCTAAGCAGCCAATCAAAATGCAGAATTCTCACAGACCGGGAACCAGGAAGTGGGTCAGCGCATAAAATTCTAACTTTGAAAAAATGTTAGCGAGCAAAACAAAGATTGGGGCTCTCACATGGGGAAAAGGCATTCCTGAAATAAATATGAACAAATTTTAAATACAATTTTTTTTTAACTTTAAAAAAAAAATTAATTTTTAAAATTTTTATTAAAATGGATAAATTTGACACTGCGCAAAATTAAAATTAGTTTTTCAGCGCCATAATATAGAAACATAGAAAATAGGTGCAGGAGTAGGCCATTCGACCCTTCGAGCCTGCACCACCATTCAATATGATCATGGCTGATCATGCAACATCAGTACTCCATTCCTGCTTTCTCTCCATACCCCTTGATCCCTTTAGCCGTAAGGGCCACATCTAACTCCCTTTTGAATATATCTAACGAACTGGCCTCAACAACTTTCTGTGGTAGAGAATTCCACAGGTTCACAATTCTCTGAGTGAAGAAGTTTCTCCTCATCTCGGTCCTAAATGGCTTACCCCTTACCCTGAGACTGTGACTCCTTTGTTTAACAGTCAATATGCTGTTAAAGCCCCAGTTTACACCTCATCCCTTTACGTCTAACTTTTAATTAATGTGTAAGTTTTCATCAGTTTCCCTGATTTGAGAGATTTCGCTGATTGCCGGCTCTGGGGGCGCAGCGCAACTTCAGGGTTTCCGTATTAGGCTGCGCATGCGCTAAATCCTAAAGTTGCGGTCAGTTTCAAAGGCGAAATGACGGCGAACCATTGGGACCGCAACTTCCCAGCCACAGTTTTCAGAGTTGCCCGGCTGTACCTGACAAGATAAACCAATCAAATTCTGCTTATAAATGCCTCCTGAAACCCCAACCTTTCCTGTTCCAATCTATTCTGATACAGGTCCTCGCTTTGAGAATGTCAGAATATCCTGAAGTTCGCCTTGAAGAACGGTGTGTTATAACCAGGGGGGAAAGTCCCTGATCCCCCATTCCCCCTCCAACATCCCGGGCCCATGTGTGGCCAGACCCCCCCACCCCGGGCCCATGTGTGGCCGGGGGCCCCGCGGGATCTCCAGAGGCTGGTCGCGGCGATATAAAAGTTCGCAGCTTCACTTTTCTCTCGGATTCCGAACGCAAATTAAACATTGAAATAAAAAATGGGTGTACCGACCCGCGCAGCGCTTCGCCCGTCCACCTCCGCCCGGTTTTAGTGAAACAAAGGCAGGTTTCTGCCAAGAGACGGATTCTGTACCAGGAACGTCCCGCGATCCCGCTCGGAATCCTGGACAAAGCCGCGGTCCTGCCGTACAGGGTCTGCTCCCTCGCTCACTGAGTCTCTGCTCCCTCACTGAGGGTCTGCTCACTTTCTGCTCCCTCACTGAGTCTCTGCTCCCTCCCTCACTCTCGGCTCACTTTCTGCTCCCTCACTGAGTCTCTGCTCCCTCCCTCACTCTCGGCTCACTTTCTGCTCCCTCACTGAGTCTCTGCTCACTCTCTGCTCCCTCCCTGAGTCTCTGCTCCCTCCCTCACTCTCTGCTCCCTCCCTGAGTCTCTGCTCCCTCCCTCACTCTCTGCTCCCTCACTGAGTCTCTGCTCACTTTCTACTCCCTCCCTCACTCTCTGCTCCCTCCCTGAGTCTCTGCTCACTTTCTGCTCCCTCACTGAGTCTCTGCTCACTCACTCAGCCTCAGGGTAACTCCCCAAACTCCCTCCCGGGCTCTCTCTCTCTCTCTCGCTGCCGGCAGTGGGTCTAGACCCTGGGTTGGAGGCAGTTCCTCTGGGAATCGGTTGCACGCTTCCTTTGAAAAGGAAAAGGAGCCTTGCTAGAATAAATGTACATTTCCCTGGGCAAAGGCCAGGATAGAGGCCGCGAAGGGGGCGGAATCAAAGCGCAAATTCTGCGGTTGGCTTTGCTGTCCAGAGAAAAATGTATTGACAACTATCAAAGTTTGCAAAACATCGGCAGCGGTGAAAAACTGACTTTTTAACGCCTCCTAGCGGAGGAAGAGATTAGAACAGTCTCCCCAGCAGGCGTGACCTGAAGGTCCCCTTACAGTTAATGCAGGATACTGTAGGTGGTTCGACTAAAGTTTCCTCCACACAGTCCAGAAGAATCAATTGCTGATGACTCCTGTGTCTGTTAGCCGCACAGTGGTGAAGTCCTTCATTAAACGCAACACTCCACTGAAAGTTGCTTCCAAGGTATGTGTATTCTGCCTCTTTAGGATATTTAATATCTTTGTACACAAGGACAGCAGCGAAGGGTAACGTCATCAAGGTCCAGGTCGGTGATTGGAGCATGGGCAGATACAGCAGGAGCGGTGAGGTCGGGGCGAAGGAGCGGCGAGGGATTGTAGAGTACAGTGATCGGGGCCCGGGGGAGCTGTGAGTTCGGGGCCAGGGGCCCGGGGCAGCACGGGCCAGCCCACACTGCGATATGTGTGTGCACTAGTTCCGTGCAGCAGAGCTGGTCTCCAGTCGTCTTGGTTAACCCTTGCCACTGGACCAAGACCTAGCTCTGTCAAGCCCGTGTGGTGACTGGTGTGCAACGGTCACCACAAGTTACAAAAATCCACGCACAGGCATCTTCCACCCTTCAGGATGTAGATCGGGTCCTTCATTGAAACACCTGTGAACTCGTCCTTTTTTGGCGTGGAAGCAAGTCTTCCTCATTTTGAGGGACTGCCTATAACAAGGGTGAGGGAAAACAATGCCATAATGAACCTTCCCTCAGTTGGCACATGCCATCCTAATTCACCAGCTCTGGTCCATCCTGCATGGCTGCCTCCTTGTAGAGCAGTCAGCCCTGGGCCAAATGTGGCCTTTGAACTTTAATCTGGCTGCAAAACTCTTGTTGCTTCCCTTCCTCTTTGTACCTGTAAGCAAAGCGTTCAGCATCTTCAAGCTGTGTGACGTTCCAGATCCTTGAAGGCTGCTCCCTCCAGACTCAGCCGCTTTAAAGAGCTGAAGCATCCTTTCCTGCTCCCCGTGTTGCCTTTATGGCCCCAGCCATTTCTCTCTTGTTACCTGTGGCTCTTGAAGCAGAGAAAAGATTGTTGAAGATAAAGGAGAAAGAGAGGGTGGAGATGGAGTAGAGAGAAAGAGCAAGGAAGGACTAGAAAAGATGAGAGAGACAAAGGAGCAAAAGAGGAGACAAGAGGCGAGGACCAGAAATGGGATTGGGTAGGTAGGAGGCTAGAGAAAGAACAAGTGATGACTTCACTTTTATGTCTATGGGAGTCTTTTTTTGTGTATCGTGTTTTTTGTGCGAGGTCGTGTATTATTGCATAGCTCCCAACTGCTCAGCCTTTGGCCCTCCATTCACCATCGTACTTCTGCCGCTGTCAGTCTGCTCAATCACTTCCTCACTTCTGCCTTTGATGTCCTTGTTCCCAGCAAAACCCTTTCTCTCACCCTGGTCATTCCCCCTGGTATGGCCAGTTCAGAGAAGGTTCACCAGGTTGATTCCGGGGATGAGTGGGTTGACTTATGAGGAAAGGTTGAGTAGGTTGGAATTCAGAAGAATGAGAAGTGATCTTATCGAAACGTGTAAGATTATGAGGGGGCTTGACAAGGTGGATGCAGAGAGGATGTTTCCACTGATGGGGGAGACTAGAACTAAGGGGACATAGTCTTATAATAAGGGGCCGCCCATTTAAAACTGAGATGAGGAGGAATTTCTTCTCTCAGAAGGTTGTAAATCTGTGGAATTCGCTGCCTCAGAGAGCTGTGGAAGCTGGGACACTGAATAAATTTAAGACAGAAATAGACAGTTTCTTAACCAATAAGGGGTTATGGGGAGCAGGCGGGAAAGTGGAGCTGAGTCCATGATCAGATCAGCCATGATCTTATTGAGTGGCGGAACAGGCTCAAGGGGCCATATGGCCTACTCTTATGTTCTTATGTTATGTTCCATCTTCACTCTCTCAAGAACAAGAAGTACAGACTGGTTTAACCATCCATCACCAGATCTGGTCTGGACCACATCAAGCACTATCAGGCTTCACTGCCAAAACAGTGCAAAGATAAGCCCTGGTTTATTTTCTTCACCACCAAAGAGAAACCCCTCTCCACTGGCCCCATCACTATTACCCCCAACAAGTGCCAGGAGCTCATGGACTTCTTTATCACTATGATTGAGACCATCTATTCAGTTGCCTCTGTTGCCTCTCCCTTCTCCTTACCCGCTGATCCAAATTTCCCCTATAGGTTCCCTCCAGCCCAAGCATCATTCCTTAATATCTCTCCAATCTCCTTCTGCCTTCCAAAACCACCGTTATCATCCTCATCCTCAATACACCACCCTCAACCCCATCCTTGCAAACTACCGCTCCATCTCCAACCTTCATATCCTCCCTAAAATTCTTGAATCCATACCCATCTTTTCCACAACTGCCTGTTTGAATCTCTCAAATCAGGTTTCCATCCCTGCCACTACACGGAAACGGTCCGAACTAAAGTCACAAGTGGCATCATCTGTGATTGCGACCATGGTACATTATCCCTCCTTGTCCTTCTCAGCATCTCTGCAGCCAAACTATCTTCCTCCAAAGCCTCTCCTCCGTTGTTCAGCTGAGCAGGACTGCCCTTGCTTGGTTCCACTCCTGTCTATCTGATCTTAACCAGAGCATCTACAGAAATTACATCTCTTCGTGTCATTGCACCGTTCCCTCCAAAGTCCTTCAAGAATCTTTTTCACTTCCTGTTCTTCATCAATCTTCATTGGTGACATCACCCACATTCACGGGGTCAGCTTCTATATGTACGCTGATGACACTCAGCTCTAGCTGTCCACTATCTCACACAACTCCTCCATTGTCTCTTTGTTGTCAGACTGATTGACTGATTTCCAGTCTTGAATGAGCCACAATTTCCTCTAGTTCAACTGTGGGAAGACAGAAGACACCATCTTTGGCCCCCATCACAAATTCTGTCCCATTACCACTGATTCCATCCTCCTCTCCGATTCTAGTGCAATCATGTCCTTCCTATAATACGGCAATCAGAACTGCACGCAGTACTCCAGCTGTGGCCTAACCAAAGTATTATACAATTTAAGCATAACCTCCTTGCTCTTATATTCTATGCCTTGGCCAATAAAGGCAAGCATTCCATATGCCTTCTTAAATGTTTGCCGCTCCTTATCTACCTTCATACATGTTAATCTAATTTCCCAATCTACCGTAGCAAACTCACCCCTCATACCTAAGTAATTGGTTTTATTTAAGCTTATGGCTCTAGTTTTGGACCTACATTGGCTCCCGGTTAAGCAACGCTTCGATTTCAAAATTTTCCCTCTCTCTCTCTCTCTAGGCCATCAAAGTGGATAACCTCACATTTATCCACATTATACTTCATCTGCCATGCATTTGCCCACTCACCTAACCTATCCAAGTCACTCTGCAGCCTCATAGCATCCTCCTCGCAGTTCACACTGCCACCCAACTTAGTGCCATCTGCAAATTTGGAGATGCTACATTTAATCCCCTCATCTAAATCATTAATGTACAATGTAAACAGCTGGGGCCCCAGCACAGAACCTTGCGGTACCCCACTAGTCACTGCCTGCCATTCTGAAAAGTACCCATTTACTCCTACTCTTTGCTTCCTGTCTGACAACCAGTTCTCAATCCAAGCAATTAGGAAGGCAAGTGGCATGTTGGTCTTTACTGCAGGGGGATTGTAGTACAAGAGTAAGGAAATCTTGTTACAATGTACAGAGCTTTGGTGAGACCACACCTGGAGTACTGTGCAGAGTTTGGGTCTCCTTATCTGAGGAAGAATATACTTGCCTTAGAGGCAGTGCAAAAAAGGTTCATTAGGTTGATTCCGGGAATAAGAGGGTTGTCTTATGAGGAGAGATTAAGTAGATTGAGCCGATACTTTAGAAGAATGAGAGGTGATTGCATTGAAAGATGTAAGATTCTGAGGGGGATTGACAGGGTAGATGCTGAGAGGTAATTTCCCTTGTCTGGGGAGTCTAGAACTAGGGGACATAGGCTCAGGATAAGAAGTTGGCAATTTAAGACTGAGATGGGGAGGAATTTCTTTGGAATTCTCTCCCCCCAAAGGGCTGTGGATGCTGAATCGTTGAGTATATTCAAGGCTGAGATAGATAGATTTTTGGACTCTAAGGGAATCACGGGATATGGGGATCGGGTGGGAAAGTGGAGTTGAGGTCGAATATCAGCCAATATCTTACTGAACGGCGGAGTACGCATGAGGGGCCGTATGGCCCACTCCTGCTCCTAATTCTTATGTTCTTACAAGACACTTTGATATAATAAATGCAAGGCTTAATATTATAATCATTTAAATATATTTAAGCAAATCAGTGCTGCTTAAACAAGGAAAGTGACTAATAAAAACTGAACTGACTGAATAAATCTATAAGCCAGCAATCATATAAATTAACTTACATGTCATAAATATTTGATTCATTTTTTTAATGAAACATAAGACTGCTGGTTTTGCTATTTTCATTACTTGTGTTTGACAGGAAAGAGAGTGATACAAGCATTTCAATGAAAGAACTCACTGATACCACATCACATAACATATACAATATTATAAGGCTGGATCTTGCAATACATTATCAGGATAGTTACTGTATCATAATGTGTCATGACACAAGACTTTTCAGTAGTGTCCTTTACTTTATATAATTTTCATGTTCTTTTATCAGACTCCAGAAGTTGTTTCCTCAAAACATAATGGTCTTCCTAACATAAGGGAATGTGTCCAAGTAAAACCAATTGCTTTCTCCTAAAATAAGGATGATGAGAGCTTCACCCACCTAGCCTGACTGCTCATGACACATTCCATCCATTACCAGTGTTTGGGGACTAGGTTAAGTGTTGCGATTATGATACAGTGAACTATATCATTTGACCTATTAAAGAAAATTAATATTCTGGAACGCCCTTCTCTTTTCTCCTCCAGTTTTTCTCCATCCTCTGACTCTTGCTGGAGGATGGATCTATGGTGCCAGGAGCCACTTCACCCAAGTGACCATACTAACCTGTCTGGGCAGGTGATTCAAATGTGGCACCATCAAAGCTAAACCGGGTCCTGGTCTCACCCAACACACACACCTTTCCAGCAGAGGTCACAGGATAATAATCAAGTGAAAGAACATGGGCTGCTTTTGCTTCTCCTTAACCCAGCAACACTGAGGCTAATTGTACTGCGCCCCTCACTGCCACAGCTGAACTTGGTGAACACAGTACAGACCAGGGAATCAAAACTGGATGTCGCTCGCCCCCCCACCTCCCCCCCAGCCTTTTCTGAATGGCTCAATACCACACCATAAGATCTATTTACCCACTGAGATATTGGGGTTCGTTGTCTCCTATCTAATGCATAATATATCCCAGTGAGAAAGCATCTTTATAGAGCAAAAAAAAAAGTCGGGTGGTCTATACAGTGAATCAGTTATTGGCTGGCTCCTGTTACATTAAGTGTTACTTATCGTTCTTTGCAGTTCTGGATGCTGTGCTGGTTCTCCAACACAATTTAAGACCATGGTGTCAGACCTAAGCAGCCATTCGTGAACGTTTAAAAAGAAAAGCAGGAAATGTTTTTCCTGACAATCAGCACCTCAGAAGAAAAGTTAGCATTTCAAATGAGATTTTTCATTATAGGAGAAGAATCTGAGGGAGGGTCCCACCCAAAATGTGTCCCTAACTTTTCTCTTTCAGATGTTATCAACCTACTCTGTAGTTCCATTGTTTCCTTTCTTACAATGAATTTCCCCTCCTCTCCTGATGGCTGGGATACAGTTCCACAGGTGCTTGTAGCTTCCTGGCACTTAGCCCACTCGTTCATGCGCGAGGCTAAGCAACATGTGTCAGCAGGCTTTTCAACTGTGGAGAGCGGGGCATTACAGCCAAGCCCACCTTGTCCTCGCCCAGCATCCACACACGCAATTTTAGGCAGGATAGTGATCCAGAGAGGAAGCCAAGGCTGATTCTTCTGCTCTCTAGCCAAACCTGGAAAGGTCAATTATAACACCCCCATACTGAGATCAGTTAACTCGGCACAGATGGAACCTGGGACCTATTTGATGTGCTTGGGTTAGTGGGATAGTGCAACTGAGTCATTCGGGAAGCTCTCTGTAAATTAACTCACTCTCCATCCTGCCACTTCCTCGTCCTGTTTAGACTTGGATGCTGCAAGAACGGGCATTGTGGAGGTAAATCTGGGAAACTGTAACTTAACTGCTCCTGACTAACATAGGATGAACCGAGCAAAGAACCATTAACAGCAAGTAATTTAAACAATTAAAAAGAACATAAATATTAATTGTTCGAGGGAGGAGGTGTGAATATGTGTGTGTTCTGGTTCTGCAGCGATCTCAGATAATCCGGTGTTTGAGGTGCTGGAATCATCGAGGATCTGGAGTGATCGAGCAACAACTGGATAATCCGCAGCTCATGCTCACGCTCCTCTCTCCGTCTCTCTTCCTCCCATTTGTAGAACCGTTCCTCAGCTTTCCTCTGATAGTCCATGAAGGTATTGATAATGGTGCCAATGTGTCTCTGAAAAATAGTTCCTTTCTTCAGCTTCATCTTCTTTTTTGGCACTGAACAATCTACATGTTTTCAAAAAGACAGTTAAGTGAGATACAATCATATTACTTGGGATAAAGACTTGCATTTATACAGCACATTTCATGACCACCGGACGTTCCAAAGCGCTTTACAGCAAATTAACTACTTTTGTGTAGTCACTGTTGTAATGTGGGAAACACGGCAGCCAACTTGCGCACAGCAAGCTCCCACAAACAGCAATTTGATAATGACCAGATCATCTGTTTTAGTGATGTTGGTTGTGGGATAAATATTGGCTGAGACACCGGGGAGAACTTGCTCTTCTTCAAATAGTGTCATCGGATCTTTTACGCACGCCTGAAAGGGCATATGGGGCCTTGGTTTAACGTCTCATCCGAACAACAGCACCTCCGACAGTGCGGCGCTCCCTCAGTTCTGCCTTGGAGTGTCAGCGTAGAGGCTGTGCTCAAAGCTCTGGAGTGGGGCTTGAACCCACAACCTTCTGACTCAGAGACAAGAGTGCTACCCATTGAGTCACAGCTGACACCTGGTGCAGCAGTGCATGCTTATGTTCAACTCAGTGCTCTTCTTTGTTACTTTAAATGTTTTAATTTTTACCCCTGCTCTCCTGTTGGTGCCAACTCCGTGCCAGCCACTTCTGGTATTTTACCCAAGCAGCTATTCTTGATGTGAGCCTAATTAGTAACCGTCAGCGGGCTATTCAATTATGAAAAGCACCAGTCACCACCCGGCATCAACAAAAACAGAGCTTCAGATAATGATTGGGAGCAGGAACTCTTGTGATGTTCTTCACTCTCTAACCCAGTAGTGCTAAGGCCAGTGTAGCACTCTTACTGCAGGCCCAACTGAGATGAGCTAAGATGGATCGCAGGAATCTTCTGCTCTGTATGGCCTTATTATTTTGAATGATAAGGGAGTCAAGAGTTATGGGGAGCGGGCAGGGAAGTGGAGTTGTGGCCAAGATCAGATCAGCCAAGATCTTATTGAATGACGGAGCAGGCTAGAGGGGCCAAATGGCCGACTCCTGCTCCTATTTCTTATGTCCTTATTTTGTGCTACATTTGGTGGTGGTTATAAAGAAAGACTTGCATTTATATAGCACCTTTCAACGACCGGACGTCTCAAAGCGCAATGAAGTACTTTTGAAGTGTAGTCACTGTTGTAATGTGGGAAACGCGGCAGCCAACCTGCGCACAGCAAGCTCCCACAAACATCAATGTGATAATGACCAGATCATCTGATTTTGTTCTGTTGATTGAGGGATAAATATTGGCTCCAGGACACTGGGGATAACTCCATTTATGATGCCAAATTAAGAATTTTTGTTTAATTTTGGCTTGGTGGCTGTCCCTATAAGTCCAGTTACAATAAGTGGGGCTAGAACCTCCACTTTCTTTGCATGCTTATCGCCCACTTTACCGCTGAAATGACGTATAACGCCCAGATATCGCTCATTTTGGCTCAAAATGGAAACTGACGGGCATTTTTCGGAAACTTATCGCCGAGCGTTACTTTCCCTATGTGCTTAATGCCGAGAAAAAATATTACCGCTCGCTCACTTTTTTGGGGCGGAATCAGCAGGATGGACGATTTCAAGGCCCATAATATCGCCCAGCGTGCCTTTCTGCACTGAATTAACGCCGAGATTCAATATTAATGCCCGCTCACTGTTTTTTGTCGTAAAGAGCATATTTATCCAAAATAGCGGCCATGGAGATCGCCCGTCGTCAATTGCACCATCTCGCACACATATCGCCCACAATATCGCTCGCTCAAAAAACTGCTCACAAAAAGTGGAACTAACCGGAACGAATCACAGGGATATGGATGCCATGTTCTAGATCACATGTCATGTCTTTTAAAGACTGCTGTGCTTCAACCTCGGTGGAGTTCGGATGTACCCTGCAGGTCGTTGGAGTTGATGTGAACATCTCTAAAAACATCTTGACCACACTGTGACCGATTGGAATTGAAGAGGTGTGTTCTTCGGGACATTCCTTGTTTGTGAGCAATCGGTGGAAAACAGAGAGCTACTGCAATGGGTCCTGTCCTTTCTCACCTTCTCTTGCTGACCAAATACATGCAGTAGACTCGACAACACCAAAGAAACGCTCCACTGCATTATGTGCCCAATGTAAGACGTGACAGACTGATGAGGAGGACCAGATGTTACACCCCCCGCAAGTACAAGGAGAAGCAGTCTTACCTCGACTTGCCCGACACCTCCTGCCTTCGGAGACTGCGCTTCCACAAAGAGGTTATCACTGAGGTATGCCAGCTGATAAGGGAAGATCTGCAGCCTGCCAGCATCATCAGTACTGCACTGTCCGTCGAGGTCAAAGTCACCGCGGCACTGTCGTTCTATGCCTCGGGTTCTTTTCAGGTCACAGCTGGCGACACTTTCTCAGCATGCCACACATCGCTGCATTAGACAGGTCACTGAAGCCCTGTACGCATGCAGGAGGGACTTGATCAGCTTCCCAAGACCAGGGAGGCACAGAGTGAGAGGGCTCTAGGATTTTCCAGAATTGCAAACTTCCCCAAGTGCAGGGAGCAAAAGACTGTACGCACATCACGATGCAGGCACCTTTTCAGGATGCAGAGGTTTTCAGGAACCGCAAGGGATTCCACTCCCTGAATATATTCATTGGATATATTCAAGAGGGAGTTAGATATGGCCCTTACGGCTAAAGGGATGAAGGGGTATGGAGAGAAAGCAGGAAAGGGGTACTGAGGTGAAGGATCAGCCATGATCTTATTGAATGGTGGTGCAGGCTCGCAGGGCCGAATGACCTACTCCTGCACCTATTTTCTATGTTTCTATGAATGTCCAACTGGTTGTCGGCTACCAGCAAATTACACTGGCAGTGAATACTCAATTTCCGGGCAGCATCGATGATGCTCACATCCTGCGTGAGAGCACTGTATCTGACTTGTTTAACAGTCAGCCACAAGGTCAATGCTGGATGCTTGGGGACAAAGGATGTGGCCTCGCCACCTGGCTGATGACCCCCACTGCGCGACACCCACACCGAGGCTGAGAGGCGATACAATGAGAGCCACAGAGCAACTCGCAATATCGTGGAGAAAACCATTGGCGTGCTGAAGCAGCGCTTTAGATGCCTGGACCACAGGCGACGAGCTCCAATACCACCCTGAGCAGGTAGCTCAATTCATGGTGGTGTGCTTCATGCTACACAACATGGCTATCAGGAGGGGACAAGAATTGCCTGATGAGTCTGACAGTCCATCTCAGGAGAGAGAGGAAGAGGAGGCGGACGCTGATATCAGCCCAGTCAATCAGGCTGACGCTGAAGCCATGCCCCCGCCCCCCTGTAGACCACATGAAAGGGCCCATAGTGGCATGATAGCTGCAAGAACTTTGCATCAGGACCTCATCAATGATCGCTTTGCCTGAAAGAACGTTGGTGTTATTTACAAGGCTGACACACTGCTGGCTGTGCAGGTCATACATCAATGGTGTGCATCACCTTGGTGACAGATAAAGTTTAAGTTGATTGAAGTTAAGTGTGATTATACCCTTTGATGTTAAGGAATCACCAGCATGTAATAGTGCAGCTATCTGAGCCAATGTGCTGAAAGGCTTTGGTAAATAAAAAACATGTAAACCGAACATTAGTCTGAAATCATCAGTATTTCTGTACAAGACAACCCTGCCCCCCCACCGCCCCACCCCTGCTTCTCCTCCCCATCCCTACCCCTCCTCCCCATCCCTACCCCTTCCCCTTCCCCTTACCCTCCTGACTCCAAGCCGTCTGGCCGAGGAGGTCCTCAGGCGATGCTTCATGGGGGGGTGACAGCTGAAGCGCTGCAAGATGTTGCTGCTGGCTTTCATGTGTGGTTGGCATAAGGGTGCATCACCTTGGGGTGCAGTGCTGCACTCCGGGACCACTGGGAGCCCCCTGCCACCAGTGTTCCTGGGTACCAGCTCCAGGGCCTCCTCCATCCCTTCCATGTGATATCTTATTTGTTGGACAAAAACTCGGTGCCAGCTATGATCTTAGTAGGCTTTTTGCTGCTGGTGAATCTCCATCGTTCCTCCCACAACAGCCAGACAAGCACACACCACAGCCACACATGCTTTCAGTGCCTCTGAGCTCCCTCTCTGTCTCCTCTTCTGCACATATCATGATGACCCTTGACCTCCTGAATTGCGGGAATCGAGCGTTGCCATGCCGTTGCTAAGGACGGCCACACTTTATGACAGAAGGTCAAAAAAATTTAACGCTACTGCCCATTTGATATTGCTCACGGTAACGCCCATTTTCAAAAATGTAAACTAGGTGTTTTGAGAATGGACGAGAAGCCGGCGATCTGAAAACCCGTTTTTAATGCCCATGCCAGAAATAACGCCCATTTTTGGGCGATAAGCACAAAAGTGGAGGTTTTAGCCCAAGGGATCTTAAAAGCCAATTTAGTTAAAATCCACGTCTCTCGCTCATTGTACTTTCATAACATCATCATAGGCAGTGCCTCGGAATCGAGGAAGACTTGCTTCCACTCCTAAAGTGAGTTCTGCGCTTTCATAACAGAAGTGCTGGGTTATCGGCAAAGATCAAAGCAAGGGCCTGGCAGTGTCTCAGGAGTGGGGAAGACATTGGGCAGGCCAGGACTGCCAAACAGCAAGCAGCACGCCCTAGCACCAAAATTATGAGTTGTCAAATGAGTGGAGAGAGTATATATATAATACCTAAGATGGTAATCTGGCATTCGGCCCTTCCATCGCTAGGTCTCATTCCCATACCTGTTTTGACTGTGCCAGTAATTCCTGACAATTTGCTGGATTTGTAAACAATAATTCTGTAATTACCCTGCTCATATTCATAACATTATTAGTGCATCATTGCTCAGGTACGCACCGTGCTCAGGTTCAATCCTTTTCCTGCTTGTTGCAGCAGGGGCCTCCGAGGCTGTGCTAATCTTCTCTTCTTCCACAGGGCCTTCTGTTTCTGCTACATGAGGAATCAAGCATAGAAGTAAATTATAACAGTAAGTTGTACCAGTCCCTTTAGAACACAACAGCACTCAACCAAACTTTTCCCATCAGACCTCACTGACTCTCAAATGAACCAGTATCATTAGAACCCAACACCATTCAACTAAACCAATCCCGTTGCAATCCAACAAACTGAACAACACCAATTGGCTTTACACATGTTACCGTCAGTAATGTAATGTTGATGTGTAGGGTTTACAGTGCAGAGTGGACATGGGAGAACCGGTTGATGTGGTGTATTTGGACTTTCAGAAGGCTTTCGACAAGGTCCCACACAAGAGATTAATGTGCAAAGTTAAAGCACATGGGATTGGGGGTAGTGTGCTGATGTGGATTGAGAACTGGTTAGCAGACAGGAAGCAATGAGTAGGAGTAAATGGGTACTTTTCAGAATGGCAGTGACTAGTGGGGTACCGCAAGGTTCTGTGCTGGGGCCCCAGCTGTTTACATTGTACGTTAATGATTTAGATGAGGGGATTAGATGTAGTATCTCCAAATTTGCGGATGACACTAAGTTGGGTGGCAGTGTGAGCTGCGAGGAGGATGCTATGAGGCTGCAGAGTGACTTGGATAGGTTAGGTGAGTGGGCAAATGCTTGGCAGATGAAGTATAATGTGGATAAATGTGAGGTTATCCACTTTGGTGGTAAAAACAGAGAGACAGACTATTATTTGAATGGTGACAGATTAGGAAAAGGGGAGGTGCAACGAGACCTGGGTGTCATGGTACATCAGTCATTGAAGGTTGGCATGCAGGTACAGCAGGTAAGAAAGCAAATGGCATGTTGGCCTTCATAGCGAGGGGATTTGAGAACAGGGGCAGGGAGGTGTTACTACAGTTGTACAGGGCCTTGGTGAGGCCACACCTGGAGTATTGTGTACAGTTTTGGTCTCCTAACTTGAGGAAGGACATTCTTGCTATTGAGGGAGTGCAGCGAAGGTTCACCAGACTGATTCCCGGGATGGCGGGACTGACATATCAAGAAAGACTGGATCAACTGGGCTTGTATTCACTGGAGTTCAGAAGAATGAGAGGGGATCTCATAGAAATGTTTAAAATTCTGATGGGTTTAGACAGGTTAGATGCAGGAAGAATGTTCCCAATGTTGGGGAAGTCCAGAACCAGGGATCACAGTCTAAGGATAAGGGGTAAGACATTTAGGACCGAGATGAGGAGAAACTTCTTCACCCAGAGAGTGGTGAACCTGTGGAATTCTCTACCACAGAAAGTTGTTGAGGCCAATTCACTAAATATATTCAAAAAAGAGTTAGATGTAGTCCTTACTACTAGGGGGATCAAGGGGTATGGCGAGAAAGCAGGAATGGGATACTGAAATTGCATGTTCAGCCATGAACCCATTGAATGGCGGTGCAGGCTAGAAGGGCCGAATGGCCCACTCCTGCACCTATTTTCTATGTTTCTAAACAGGCCATTCAACCCGTGTTTATGCTCCACACAAGCCTAAGGATAGGATTTCAGTAGCTTTCAATTTGAAGCCATTGTCATTTCTAATACCAGTTAATGAGTCCGTCTAAAACTACAGGTACTGAACTAGTATTGCACCCCACCTGAAGGTGCTTCATGGGACAGTACAAAGCGACCGTAACCCTGTATCGAACACGTGCTACACGATACCCCGAGCCTCACATCCAAATGGCAACATCTGCTCTCAATTTGGACTAGATTCCACAACCTGAGCCTCAGTTCAATGCTTCAAGCCCCAAGCAATATTAAATGGTATCGCCTTTGGATTTTCTCTTTCACATTTTGCTTGTCTGTTCAACCTTGTTGTATAGGACCAAATTCAAAATAAACAATTTATATACCAAACATATAAAAGGTTTAGTATCGGTATGAGTGTGGAGTTTCTCCTGGCCTTCTGAGTGGATCATGCTAACCATTTGATATTATTCATACCATAACTGGCAGGTTAGAAACATAGAAAATAGGTGCAGGAGTAGGCCATTCAGCCCTTCGAGCCTGCACCACCATTCAATATGATCATGGCTGATCATGCAACTTCAGTACCCCACTCCTGCTTTCTCTCCACACCCCCTGATCCCTTTAGCCGTAAGGGCCACATCTAACTCCCTTTTGAATATATCCAACGAACTGGCCTCAACAACTTTCTGTGGTAGAGAATTCTACAGGTTCACAATTCTCTGAGTGAAGAAGTTTCTCCTCATCTCGGTCCTAAATGGCTTACCCCTTATCCTTAGACTGTGACCCCTGGTTCTGGAACTCCCCAGCAATGGGAACATTCTTCCTGCATCGAACCTGTCCAATCCCGCCAGATTTTTATATGTTTCCATGAGATCCCCTCTCATTCTTCTAAATTCCATTGAATACAAGCCCAGTTGATCCAGTCTCTCCTCATATGTCAGTCCTGTCATCCCAGGAATCAATCAGTCCCCAAGCCATAAGAAATGATGGAGCCATGAAGATCGGATCTGTGTACTCGCATCTGGAACAAGCCTCCTTATCACCTGTGAGAAATGCCATGGGAGATTTCCTAGTATACATATAATATTGATTACTGTCAAGACTATTGCAAACAAAATGACTTCTGTTGAAAAGTGCATGGTTGTGAACATCAGGTGGGAGCAGGTTTGGGCTTGGCTATGATGCCCCCTATAGCGTAACAGCCCCACCAAAATGCATTCTCTAGTCTCCCATATGAATAAACAACAGCTTGCATTTATATAGCGCCTTTAACATAGTAAAACGTCCCAAGGTGCTTCACAGGAGCGTTATAAAACAAAATGTGATACAAAGCTACATAAGGAGATACTAGGAAAGATGACCAAAAGCTTGATCAAAGAGGTAGGTTTTAAGGAACATCTTAAAAGAGGAATGAGAGGAGAGAGGCGGAGAGGTTTAGGGAGGGAGTTCCAGAGCTTAGGGCTTGGGAAGCTGAAGGCAGGGCCACCAATGATGGAGCGATTATAATCAGGGATGCTCAAGAGGGCAGAATTAGAGCAGCACAGATATCTCGGAAGATTGTGGGGCTGGAGGAGATTAGAGAGATAGGAAGGGGTGAGGCCATAGAGGGATTTGAAAACAAGGATGAAAATTTTAAAATCGATGCGTTGCTTAACCGGGAGCCAATGTAGGTCAGCGAGCACAGGGGTAATGGGTGAATGGACTTGGTGTGAGTTAGGACATGGGCAGCAGCCTTTTGGATGACCTCAAGTTTAAAGAAGGTCGAACATGGGAGGCCAGCCAGGAATGCGTTGGAATAGTCAGGTCTAGAGGTATCGAAGGCAGGGATGAGGGTTTCAGGAGCAGGTGAACTGAGGAAGGGGCGGAGACGGGCGATATTCTGGAGGTGGAAATAGGCAGCCTTAGTCATGGTGCAGATATGTGGTCGGAAGCTCATTTTGGGATCAAATATGACACCAAGGTTGCAAACAGTCTGATTCAGCCTATTTGGAGGAGGTACACGAGGGAACCTGTACTCTAGCATAAGTTGGCACCTTAAGGAGACAACGAGAGACAATTGGGTTATAAAAAGAATTTCTCTGGAATACAGACACTAAGACCAGTGGAGTTAGCAGGCTAAACTTGTCTATACTAATACCATTTCCTCAGCAAAGATGTGAAAATAGACATTGAAGCACTGAATAGAGTCAGCTGCAATCCTCCGTGGTTGATTCCAATCTTCCATTGTTTGCGAAAGTGATCCCAAAGAGATCCCGCTTACCATTCACCCCCACTCCCCCAAAAAAGGATGCCATTCTCTCTCACTTGCATCAATCACTAGTTTGGATAAATGTTGGAATCTAATCCTTGCCTCCCCATCATTCTTCATAACACTTGACACATACCTGTAACACTGTCTGCTCCAGACTGGGGTTCGGGCAGAACTTTATCTTCTTCCTCGTCTCTGCTGATGGCCGCAGCTGGTTGGGCATAGCACGCTGTGGAGTTTAAGATTTACAACATGTGAGTGCTCAGCCAATTTTAATACAAAAATGTGTCCTCTCCTCATTGGAAATCTGGTCAGAGAGAACAGTAATTACAGCGTGGGACAGGTTACACTGTTCTCATAAAGATTCATATCTGTAAATCAATGTGTTTTTTCAAACCAGTTTTCTCCACTTTCTCCTCCACCTCTCCTCAAGGTGTTTTATTGGGGTACAGTTCCACAAGAACCAGGTGCCCTTTGATACCTCCACCAGTGACCACAATTTATCTATGACTGTGAGTATCGGCGGGATATTCAGCTTAAATAGATATCCAGGTTCAATCCTGTCATAAGAACATTAGAAATAGGAGCAGGAGTAGGCCATTTGGCCTCTCGAGCCTGCTCCGCCATTCAATAAGATCATGGCTGATCAGATCTTGGCCTCAACTCCACTTCCCTGCCCACTCCCCATAACCCTCGACTCCCTAAACGTTCAAAAATTTGTCTATCTCCACCTTAAATACATTCAACGACTCAGCCTCCACAGCTATCTGGGGCAGAGAATTCCAAAGATTCACGACCCTCCGAGAGAAGAAATTCCTCCTCATTTCCATTTTAAATTCTGAAACTATGCCCCCTAGTGGCTTGAGCAGTGGTGCAGCAGGGAGGGATTCAAATTCCTGGGGCATTAGAACCGGTTCTGGGGGAGGTGGGACCAGTACAAACTGGACGGTCTGCACCTGGGCAGGACCGGAACCAATGTCCTAGAGGGAGTGTTTGCTACTGCTGTTGGGAAGGAGTTAAACTAATATGGCAGGGGGATGGGAACCAATACAGGAAGACAGAGGGAAACAAAAAGGAGACAAAAGCAAAAGACAGAAAGGAGATGAGGAAAAGTGGAGGGCAGAGAAACACAAGGCAAAGAATAAAAAGGGTCACTGTACAGCAAAATTCTAAAACGACAAAGGGTGTTAAAAAAACAAGCCTGAAGGCTTTGTGTCTTAATGCGAGGAGTATCCGTAATAAGGTGGATGAATTAACTGTGCAAATAGATGTTAACAAATATGATGTGATTGGGATTACGGAGACGTGGCTCCAGGATAATCAGGGCTGGGAACTCAACATCCAGGGATATTCAACATTCAGGAAGGATAGAATAAAAGGAAAAGGAGGTGGGGTAGCATTGCTGGTTAAAGAGGAGATTAATGCAATAGTTAGGAAGGACATTAGCTTGGATGATGTGGAATCTATATGTGTAGAGCTGCAGAACACCAAAGGGCAAAAAACGTTAGTGGGAGTTGTGTACAGACCTCCAAACAGTAGTAGTGATGTTGGGGAGGGCATCAAACAGGAAATTAGGGGTGCATGCAATAAAGGTGCAGCAGTTATAATGGGTGACTTTAATATGTACATAGATTGGACTAACCAAACTGGAAGCAATACGGTGGAGGAGGATTTCCTGGAGTGCATAAGGGATGGTTTTCTAGACCAATATGTCGAGGAACCAACTAGGGGGGAGGCCATCTTAGACTGAGTGTTGTGTAATGAGAGAGGATTAATTAGCAATCTCGTTGTGCGAGGCCCCTTGGGAAAGAGTGACCATAATATGGTGGAATTCTGCATTAGGATGGAGAATGAAACAGTTAATTCAGAGACCATGGTCCAGAACTTAAAGAAGGGTAACTTTGAAGGTATGAGGCGTGAATTGGCTAGGATAGATTGGCGAATGATACTTAAGGGGTTGACAGTGGATGGGCAATGGCAGACAATGAGAGACCGCATGGATGAACTACAACAATTGTACATTCCTGTCTGGCGTAAAAATAAAAAAGGGAAGGTGGCTCAACCGTGGCTATCAAGGGAAATCAGGGATAGTATTAAAGCTAAGGAAGTGGCATACAAATTGGCCAGAAATAGCAGCGAACCCGGGGACTGGGAGAAATTTAGAACTCAGCAGAGGAGGACAAAGGGTTTGATTAGGGCAGGGAAAATGGAGTACGAGAAGAAGCTTGCAGGGAACATTAAGACGGATTGCAAAAGTTTCTGTAGATATGTAAAGAGAAAAAGGTTAGTAAAGACAAACGTAGGTCCCCTGCAGTCAGAATCAGGGGAAGTCATAACGGGGAACAAAGAAATGGCAGACCAAGTACTTTGGTTCGGTATTCACTAAGGAGGACACAAACAACCTTCCGGATATAAAAGGGGTCAGAGGGTCTAGTAAGGAGGAGGAACTGAGGGAAATCCTTATTAGCCGGGAAATTGTGTTGGGGAAATTGATGGGATTGAAGGCCGATAAATCCCCAGGGGCTGATGGACTGCATCCCAGAGTACGTAAGGAGGTGGCCTTGGAAATAGCGGATGCATTGACAGTCATTTTCCAACATTCCATTGACTCTGGATCAGTTCCTATCGATGGAGGGTAGCCAATGTAACCCCACTTTTTAAAAAAGGAGGGAGAGAGAAAACAGGGAATTATAGACCGGTCAGCCTGACATCGGTAGTGGGTAAAATGATGGAATCAATTATTAAGGATGTCATGGCAGCGCATTTGGAAAGAGATGACATGATAGGTCCAAGTCAGCATGGATTTGTGAAAGGGAAATCATGCTTGACAAATCTTCTGGAATTTTTTGAGGATGTTTCCAGTAGAGTGGACAAGGGAGAACCAGTTAATGTGGTATATTTGGACTTTCAGAAGGATTTCGACAAGGTCCCACACAAGAGATTAATGTGCAAAGTTAAAGCACATGGGATTGGGGGTAGTGTGCTGACATGGATTGAGAACTGGTTGTCAGACAGGAAGCAAAGGGTAGGAGTAAATGGGTACTTTTCAGAATGGCAGGCAGTGACTAGTGGGGTACCGCAAGGTTCTGTGCTGGGGCCCCAGCTGTTTACACTGTACATTAATGATTTAGACGAGGGGATTAAATGTAGTATCTCCAGATTTGCGGATGACACTAAGTTGGGTGGCAGTGTGAGCTGCGAGGAGGATGCTATGAGGCTGCAGAGTGACTTGGATAGGTTAGGTGAGTGGGCAAATGCATGGCAGATGAAATATAATGTGGATAAATATGAGGTTATCCACTTTGGTGGTAAAAACAGAGAGACAGACTATTATCTGAATGGTGACAGATTAGGAAAAGGGGAGGTGCAACGAGACCTGGGTGTCATGGTACATCAGTCATTGAAGGTTGGCATGCAGGTACAGCAGGCGGTTAAGAAAGCAAATGGAATGTTGGCCTTCATAGCGAGGGGATTTGAGTACAGGGGCAGGGAGGTGTTGCTACAGTTGTACAGGGCCTTGGTGAGGCCACACCTGGAGTATTGTGTACAGTTTTGGTCTCCTAACTTGAGGAAGGACATTCTTGCTATTGAGGGAGTGTAGCGAAGATTCACCAGACTGATTCCCGGGATGGCGGGACTGACCTATCAAGAAAGACTGGATCAACTGGGCTTGTATTCACTGGAGTTCAGAAGAATGAGAGGGGACCTCATAGAAACGTTTAAAATTCAGATGGGTTCAGACAGGTTAGATGCAGGAAGTTGGGGAAGTCCAGAACCAGGGGTCACAGTCTAAGGATAAGGGGTAAGCCATTTAGGACCGAGATGAGGAGAAACTTCTTCACCCAGTGAACCTGTGGAATTCTCTACCACAGAAAGTTGTTGAGGCCAATTCACTAAATATATTCAAAAAGGAGTTAGATGAAGTCCTTACTACTAGGGGGATCAAGAGGTATGGCGAGAAAGCAGGAATGGGGTACTGAAGTTGCATGTTCAGCCATGAACTCATTGAATGGCGGTGCAGGCTCGAAGGGCCGAATGGCCTACTCCTGCACCTATTTTCTATGTTTCTATGTTTCTAAGCCCCTTCAGAATCTTATATGTTTCAATAATCACCTCTCATTTTTCTCAACTCCAATGAGTATAGGCCCAACCTGCTTCATCTCAGAAATCAACCTCGTGAGCCTTCTCTGAACTGCCTCCAATGCAAAGTATATCCCTCCTTAAACAAGGAGGCCAGGTGTGGTACAGTTGTAGCAAGACTTCCCTACTTTTATACTCCATATCCCTTGCAATAAAGGCCAAAATTCCATTTGCCTTCCTAATTACTTGCTGTACCTGCATACTAACCTTTTGTGTTTCCTGTACAAGGACCCCCAGATTCCTCTGTACTGTAGAATTTTGTAATCTCTCTCCATTTAAATAATAACTTGCTTTTTTATTTTTCCTACCAAAGTGAATAACCTCACAGTTTCCAACATTATACTCCATCTGCCAAATGTTTGCACACTCATTTAGCCGATCTGCAGATTCTTTGTGTCATCCTCACAACTTGCTTTCCCACCTATCTTTGTATCATAAAAAAGTTTAGCTATATTACACTCGGTCCCTTCATCCAAGTCATTAATATAGATTGTAAATAGTTGAGGCCCCAGCACTGATCCCTGTGGCACCCCACGAGTTACAATTTGCCAACCTGAAAATGACCCATTTATCCCAACTCTCTGTTTTCTGTTAGTTAGCCAATCCTCTATCCATGCTAATATATTACCCCAAACCCCGTGAACTTTTATCTTGTGCAGTAACCTTTTATGTGGCACCTTATCGAATGCGTTCTGGAAATCCAAATACACCACATCTACTGGTTCCCTTTTATCCACCCCGCTCGTTACATCCTCAAAGAACTCCAGCAAATTTGTTAAACATAATTTTGAGACATGATTTTGAGACAGATTTTTTAGCGTTAAGGAATAAAGGGTTATGGGAACCGGAAGGGAAGTGGAGCTGAGTGCATGATCAGATCAGCCATGATCTTATTTAAATGGTGGAGCAGGCTAGATGGGCAAAGTGGCCGACTCCTGCTCATAAGAACATAAGAATTAGGAGCAGGAGTAGGCCACCCTGCTCGTTACATCCTCAAAGAACTCCGGCAAATTTGCCAAACATGATTCCCTTTCATAAAACCATGCTGACTCTACTTGATTGAATTATGCTTTTCAAAATATCCCGCTACTGCTTCCTTAATAAAGGACTCCAGCATTTTCCCAATGACAGATGTTAGGCTAACTTGTCTATAGTTTCCTGCTTTCTGTCTCCCTCCTTTCCTAAATAGGGGTGTTACATTTGTGGTTTTCCAATCCGCTGGGACCTCGCCAGAATCCAGGGAATTTTGGTAGATTACAACTAATGATCCACTATTTCTGCAGCCACTTCTTTTAAGATCCTAAGATGCAGGCCATCACGTCCAAGGGACTTCTCCACCTTTTGTCCCATTAGTTTGCCGCGTACTTTTTCTCTAGTGATAGTGATTGTTTTAAGTTCCTCCCTCCCAATAGCCCCTTGATTTTCAAATATTGGGATACTTTTAGTGTCTTCTACCATGAAGACCGATACAAAATATTTGTTCAAAGTCTCTGCCATTTTCCCATTATTAATTCCCCAGTCTCATCCTCTAAGGGACCAACGTTTACTTTAGCTACTTTCTTCCTTTTTATATACCTGTAGAAGCTCTTCCTGTCTGTTTTTATATTTCTTCCTAGTTTATAAACTATCTTCTCTATTATTTTTTAGTCATCCTTTGCTGGTTTCTAAAACTTTCCCAATCCTCTGACCTTCCACTATTCTCGCATGCCTTTGTTTTCAATTTGATACGATCTTTTACTTCCTTAATTAGCCACGGATGGTACATCTTTCTCTTCAAGTCTTTCTTTCTCTCACCCCACATCCACACATGCGTAGCAGCAGGATTACTGGATAGCGATCAAGAATAGAAACGCTCACTAAATTTCCCTTCCCTAAATCAGGGGTACTGAGTCTTATTATAGTCTCCTTAACAACATCCTGATTGAGATCAGTAGCTCGGTACAGACTGGAAATAGAACCTCAGACCTTCTGGACTATGTAACTCAGTTCCTCATTCGAGTAACTCATCGGGCTGGACTTTAAGGTGGAAGGTGAGTTGGGGGCGGGGGGGGGGGCTCCAAGGCCCTCGGGAAATGGGGAGGCCTCGGTTTCCCACCAACAGCCAGCCAGATTGAGAGGCTGGCTGGTTGCGGATGGTAAGGACGGCGGCTCTAGGCCACACAGAGGAGGGAGTTTTTGCATGGGGATCGGGCCATTGAAAGGATTGGGTGGAAGATCAGGGGTCAGCCCAGGCCATTAAAAGGTTCTGGTCGGCGAGGGGGTGGGGGGGAGTCATACAGAAGATCGGGGATTAAGATGGGGGGGGGAAGGCCTTGGGGGATGAATGTAGGCCTCGGGGGGGGCGTCTCCAATCACAGAGGGGATGGGTTAGGTAGGGACCCTGGGTCCAGGAGGTAGGTATAAAGGCACTTACCTCCTGGATCCTGCAGTCCCTGCCTTGCTGTAGCTGCCGGGTTTCATGAATTGTGTAAAAACCATCCACATGCAGTTAAAAACAAAATGAAGGTTAAAAAAGAGGTTCAAGCCTCATTATAATATTTAAATTAACTTCCGCCTCCTAGGAGCTGGTTGGCTGCCCGCCCAGCCCTGCTTCCGGTCCCGCCTCTGTTAAAACTAGAAGTGGGCGAATTCAGGTCGGGAATCCGATTTTTAACAATTTAACTACCCCAGCTCGCTATAATTCTCCCCATCAAGTCAGCGAGGAAGCAATAAAATATTATCAGTTCTAACTGGTGGCGACGCACTGTCACACTCAGTGTCACAGAGCCACAGAATGGGATCGGCATAAACTAAAGTTCTGCTGTCGGGGGTAGTGGCAGCAGCTGTAAGCAAACTTTGCACCCACATTCTTGGATACAGATGGCAGGCCAAGCAGGCAAAGAAAAAGGGAACAAGATATGATGAAAATTCTAAAAATTGGGACACACCCAAATAACCACATAAAATTTAAAAAAACAAATAATCACTTGCGACTAAATAAGATGATCACTTGTAACTGAATAAGTAGGGAACATGGATTATATGTTGGTGGTAATATTTCAAAATCAATACAATCAGAGATAATGTTAGGAAAGATATTTACAACCTTTAATTATGAAACAGATCTTAAATTCATTTAAGAATATGAAATAAAAACACAAATGCTGGAAATACAGATTCATCAGTATCTGTAAAATACATTCAGGTTAATGTACAGCTGTATATTCTCCCTAACACTATGGAGCTGTGCATAGATTTTATAGTAACATATGTCGGAGTATGTCACCAGCAGTCACTGGCTTTCAAAATATTTAATTGTGAAGTGCGTTGAAATATTTCTGAGCGATGTAATGAGGCACTTTTTAAAGGCAGTCTTTTCTTTCATAATAACTGATCGTCGCTCCTAATGAGTGACCCGTGAAATGTTTGCAATTGGGGGAATAGAGGGAACAGGCATGTCAAAAATGAGCAGAAAGGAAATGTCTTTGGCTGGAGGGAGATAAAGACCAATTATTTTACATCCAGGACTTGTATAACCTGCTGTGAATGTTAAAGAAGATGGTGATTGTCGAGGTCGGTGCTTTGAATGCTAAGGCAAACTTTAAGATTGATTGTCCCATCAGGTGCCCATGGCATGGAGCCACGCTCACAGGGAGCTCTGACACCAGAAATCCAGCAATCCTTCATTTTCCATCCATGTAAATTAATAACTTGCATTATATAGCGACTTCAACACTGAAAAATGTCCCAAATTAATTGCCAGAAAATCAGGCCTGCAATTTCCCAAACAGTGCTCTTCACTGGGAGCACGTGATCAGAGAATCAGCTCCTTTGACTCTGGGTTCTGTGCTTTAAATGTTAAAGGAGGTGGTGACTTTAGGAGAAGTACAGTGAATGTTAAAGGGGACACGCGACTCCAGGTGACTGTATCTGAGATATTAAACATCTGGACTACAGAGTAAAGTTTAGATCAAGAATTTTGTGTTCATTTCTTTATTATGACAATCTTCCATCAATTTTCAAAAAAAATCAAAGCTGCACTGTTTTGTTGACAGTCACCTTGCTTTCTCGCACTCTAGGGCAGTCTACACACTATAGGTGTGAGTGGGCACTGATGGTTCTGTAGGGTATCTGGAAAACTGAAGCCCACATTCCTTCAACGACAGACAGCTCTAAAAGAGAACCCTCAGAAACCTCTATTTTATATTTTGGAAAGTTATCATCTCCAGCACCACTTTCTGTAAATCTTCTAAATAATTGATATTAATTTCGTTTACATTGAAGAAAACACACTGAGGAATTGTGCAATGATTTATGTTGCAGTCTGATTTAAAAGGTTACCTGTGATGTTTTCGGAGGCTGAAGGGGCCTGTGCTGGGCCATTTTCCAATTTCTCTTCCCCCTCCTCTTCCTTGATCACCACATTGAGCAAAGCTCTGTCCAGTGCTCCTTTGGCCTGGAAAGGCCGGCAGCCCAGCACCGCATCAATCTCACTGTAGAAGCGCATGGATTTGCACCTCCTGCCGGATTTCCTCTGATTCACCATGGTCCTGTATTCGTATTTCAGGTTCTTCACTTTAGCTCGGCATTGCTTCCAGTCCCGGCTGACCCCTAACGTTTCAAGGCTGCGGGAGATCCTCACGAACACATCTTTATTCCTCACTGCCCCGGCCAGCTGATCCTGGATGGACCTATCTTTCCAAATGGCCAACAAGCCTTTGATCTCCTCGTCTGCCCAATTCTTGCTTGCTCTCCTTGCCATTGCTGAGGCTGCTGGTGACTATTCAGTTTATTCGCGATTTTCAGGGAGATGTCGATCTCTGGAAGAGGATGTAAGCTCGGAGGCGGCTTGGTGATGATGGGAGGGTGATTGGTGACGGCTCAGGCTAGTCTCCACCCACAAAGGCAGAACAACGCTTGGCGAATGCGTCACTGTAACCCGACACTGCAGCGTAAAGCCGATTAGTGCAGGTCCACAGGGAGCTCAGCACACACCCGAGCGAGCCGAGCCCAGATCCCAGCAACTGCAACAAGAACAAGACTCTGTGCACAATGTAAGGGCGCTAAACGCCACCCCAATGTAGGCTGCGAGAGACAGGAGGGAGCAGGATGCGTTCTGGATTCCCGTTCATACTGACTTAAAAAAAATCTCGTCGATATTAATTGACAAAGTCCTGCAAAGAGGGCTGACAACGGGAAGGAAACAGACTGCGAGCATTTCTTCCTTATTTTAAGTCAAACGTGTTTAGACAAAACCTATCTATTGCGGCTGGTTGATTACTTACTTGCGGCAAGATTAGAAGTGACACATAATCAATGTACTGTGTCGGTCAGAAATTGCAAACCCATTTGAGTATGTGGGGTGCTTAATTTTTTTTTATGTTATAAAAGGTACCCGCCCCAAATGCTTAAATGAGTTTCTGTTGTTGGAGCTTGTTCTGTAAACGGGGAAATAGGTGAGCAGCCATAGCAGCAATAGGCCACCACATTTCAAGGAGGAGGTCATAGAAAGATTACTGCAGCAGAGTCATTTCCTTTCCCCTGCAATGGCACGTCAGCTGAAAGATGAATCAGGCAGCCTGGAGGCGGTCTTTAATTCCGCCATTGCCAGCAATACTGTGTTGAGGATCAGATTCACTGTCAGAGAAGTTCAGTGGCAAGGTATGGAACCAGACTGACATTCATATTAATGCAGCAACTATTACCGGCACGAACTGTTGCCTCTTCATCATTATCATAGGCAGTCCCTTGGAATCGAGGAAGACTTGCTTCCACTCCCAAAGTGAGTTCTTTGGTGGCTGAACAGTTCAATACGAGAGCCACAGACCCTGTTACAGGTGGGACAGACATTCGTCGAGGGAAGGGGTCGGTGGGGCTGGTTTGCCGCGCGCTCCTTCCGCTGCCTGCGCTTGACCTCTTCGCGCTCTTTTGCGTTGAGACTCGAAGAGCTTAACGCCCTCCTGGATGCACTTTCTCCACCTCGGGCGGTCTTCGGCCAGGGTCTCCCAGGTGTCAGTGGTGATGTGCACTTTACCAGGGAGGCTTTGAGGGTGTCCTTATAACATTTCCGCTGCCCACCTTTGGCTCGTTTACCATGAAGGAGCTCCACATAAAGCACTTGCTTTGGGAGTCTCGTGTCTGGCATGCGAACTATGTGGCCTGCCCAGCGAAGCTGATCGAGTGTGGTCAGTGCTTCAATACTGGGGATGTTGACCTGGGCGAGGACACTGATGTTGGTGCACCTGTCCTCCCAGGGGATTTGTAGGATCTTGCGGAGACATCGTTGGTGATATATCTCCAGCGACTTGAGGTGCCTTCTATACATCGTCCATGCCTCAGATCCATACAGGTTGCCTCTTACCCACACGCTCTTACAGTATTTGACTAACATCCCACAGTTGCCCGTTCGGCTTCCTAGCACCTGTCTTTCCCAGGAACACCTCCTTCAGTAGGAATTTCCACTTAACAACCTGCTGCCAACTTCATCCATTTACAGTACCTGCATGATGCAAGTTTTAGTCTCCCCGACACCTATGACTAATACCTCGATAAACAGGTAGCGGAATCTGTCATGTCACCAATGTTAACTACTCAAACCAGGCGTTTGGCTTTGAAGAAAATTGCACATAACAAGAGCGAGTGGATGAGAATGCATCCTTTCTCCACCTTTGAGGAGCAGGCCCTCCAAATACAGACTTTGAAGAGGCAGAAGGAGACGGAGAAGTACACGGACCAGCACAATGTTTGAACCATACTTATCCTTCCTTTGGTCTCCATTCTGCGAGACATGTTCACTGATACTGAAGCAAGCATTAAACAACAAAGCCACACCAGTACTGTAGGTCAATGCTGGATGCTGAGGGCATGTTTTTAACACATTTTGTTCTGTTTCTATAGGTATGGCAGAAGAAGCTAAAACATTTGGGGCTGACTAGCTAGCAATGAGTATGTAACAGGGCTGGTAATCTCAGGATTGACCAAGCCAGAAACATATACATAGAAGGACCAGCTGGATCTGACTACCCAGGAGGTTATCTGTAACAGGGCTGGTTAGCCTAGAAATCTGGAGATATTGAGGTCAATCGTAGACCACTATTCACAAAGTGGAGCATTTACCCACTGAACCAGTGGAGCTTTATTGAGCCTGTTTATATATTCTAGTATTTTTCTGTACTCAACACCAATCTATATGGCCAATGACACCGACAAATTCCACCCTTCTGTGCCTAACCTGAATGAAGCAAATGAGAAGTCATTTTGGTGAGGACAGCATTAGGCTTCCCTGTAATATTCTCCACAGCAGGATTGGATGGACAGGTTAGATGCAGGAAGAATGTTCCCGATGTTGGGGAAGTCCAGAACCAGGGGTCACAGTCTAAGGATAAGGGGTAAGCCATTTTGGACCGAGATGAGGAGAAACTTCTTCACTCGGAGAGTTGTGAACCTGTGGAATTCTCTACCACAGAAAGTTGTTGAGGCTAGTTCGTTAGATATATTCAAAAGAGAGTTAGATGTGACCCTTATGGCTTGAGGGATCAAGGGGTATGGAGAGAAAGCAGGAATGGGATACTAAAGATGCAAAAATGATCAGCCATGATCATATTGAATGGTGGTGCAGGCTCGAAGGGCCAAATGGCCTTCTCATGCACCTATTTTCTTTTAGATTAAAATAATGTATTCATTGGTCTGAATCACATCCCCCACAATGAAATGTTATAAATCATAAAAATCATAATCTCATCCTCAGGCTGATGATGTAAATGAAAAATGGCTTTCACCAATGGTTTGTTAGCAAATTGAATATGGTGATGTACTGAGATATTCAGAGTATGGTATGTGCTGAATTAGCTGGAGTACCTTGATACAGTGCTTTCGTGTTTGTAGGTTTTGGGTGGGGGGGGGGGGGCGGGGGGGAGGTGAAATTGACATTTTCTGCCCTGCTCAGGGCCACTATCCAGTGACTCCTGCTAGAAAGTGGTGTTTTTGTAGACATTTTGGTGCGGACAGCATTAGGCTTCCCTGTAATGTTCTCCACAGCAGGACAACCTGCTGACAGCCTGACACTCACTAGACAAACACATTTAGAATGGCCACGTGAGAAAGATACTGGAGCACATCTGGTGACCTTGGAAACATAAATCAGCAATAGGACATAAGAAATAGGAGCAGGAGTAGGCCATATGGCCCCTTGAGCCTGCTCCACCATTCAATAAGATCATGGCTGATCTGATCATGGACTCAGCTCCATTTTCCTGCCCGTTCCCCATTGGAGAACTGGTTGAGATAATCAAAGAAAATGCTTCTGCCATACTTCTGATAGAAATAACTTCATTGATGAAGTTCTGAAGTGTCACAATCCTCAACTCATTTATTTAATAATATTTTATTTTCATATTGGCACAAGCGCAAACTGTTATGTCTGTAATGTGCTTATGAATGACTCCACGAGGCAATGTGTTGTACTCAAACTGTAGTGACCTTGGTCCTTTGTAACTCCAGAGTGAGGCACAAGCATGGTGGGCAGTCTTTTATACTGGGCCCTGCACACCTATGCAGCTGACCCTCAGGTTTCATAGAAAAAAATATGTGCAGGAGTAGGCCATTCAGCCCTTCGAGCCTGCACCGCCATTCAATAAGATCATGGCTGATCATTCTTTCAGTACCTCTTTCCTCTATACCCATTGATCCCCTTCACCGTAAGAGCCATATCTAACTCCCTCTTGAATATATCCAGTAAACTGGCATCAACAACTCTCTGCGGCAGGGAATTCCACAGGATAACAATTCTCTGAGTGAAGAAGTTTCTCCTCATCTCAGTCCTAAATGGCCTACCCCTTATCCTAAGACCATGTCCCCTAGTTCTGGACTTCCCCAACATCGGGAACATTCTTTCCGCATCTAACCTGTCCAGTCCCATCAGAATCTTATATGTTTCTATGAGATCCCCTCTCATCCTTCTAAACTCCAGTGAATAAAGGCCCAGTTGATCCAGTCTCTCCTCATATGACAGCCCAGCCATCCCTGGAATCAGTTTGGTGAATCTTCGCTCCACTCCCTCAATAGCAAGAACGTCCTTCCTCAGACTAGGAGAGCAAAACTGAACAGAATATTCCAGGTGAGGCCTCACTAAGGCCCTGTACAACTGCAGTAAGACCTCCCTGCTTCTATATTCAAATACCCTAGCAATGAAGGCCAACATACCATTTGCCTTCTTCACCGCCTCCTGTACCTGCGTGCCCACTTTCAGTGACTGATGAACCATGACACCCGGGTCTCGTTGCACCTCCTCTTTTCCTAGTCTGCCTCCATTCAGATAATATTCTGCCTTCGTGTTTTTGCCCCCAAAATGGATAACCTCACATTTATCCACATTATACTGCATCTGCCATGCATTTGCCCACTCACCTAACCTGTCCACAGTACCCTCTGGTGGACAGCCTCTGCCACAGGGGCAGAAAACCCCGGTCTCCACCAGTTGCACCCTCTAGTGGTGCCAGCATAGTATATACACAGTGTAAACCTTATTGATAGTACATCAGCTAACAAGTCTCCATCTTATGCAACCATACAGTGACTACACAGAGAGTATATCTATAGTCTGCATATATAACACAAACGATCTCAGCACAAATTTAACTGGCAGAAAGCAATGTATGGATGTGGCCCTATTTTGCAGCCAACCAATCTGATTAAATAAGACCAAGAAAATAATAAGGAAGGCAAAAATGGAGTAAATGGAAAAAAATTGCAGTTGGTATTAAGAGGCAGAGCAATGGCTCTTATAAATGGATCAAGAAGAGTCACAAACGAGCAAGTAGACCCATTAAACTGTATTAAAATTTGATAACTGTAGAGCATAAGGACATGACAGAAATACAAAATGAATAGTCATGTCCTATGGAGAACGATAATATAACGCTAGAGGGTCACGGAAGACTAGAGATTAGTGAAAGGGATAAACTTACAGCTTAATTTAAACAGGAACAAAATGAAATGGATAAAATAATGGGACTGAAGCCAGATCGGCCCAGATGGCTTCCACCTGAGGATATTAAAGAAAATAAGAAGGAAAAATAAGAAACGGAATAACTTTAGGCAAGTGAGTTTAATAAGAAGGTTCCGAGGATTCATCATCAGGGACAAAACATGGGAACACACGTAGATAAGCCTACAGCTGGAAACGTATTTGATAAGATTCCGCATAAGAGACTGCCAGCAAGAATTAAGGCATGTGAAATTGGAGTTAATCTTGTGGCATAGATAGGAATCTGGTTGGGAGGATGGAGACAGAGTTGGGATAAAAGAGAGATGGATTGATGAGCAGTAAAAAGTGGTTTCCCCCAAGGATTGGTGCTGTGGCTTTTCACTATGTATAAATGGCCTAGATTTGGGAATATAAGAAACTATATCCAAGTTTGCAGATGATTTTAATATAGGTGGTTTAATGAATTGTGAAGAAATCTGAAAACTGCAAAGAATCTAGATAGATTAAACAAGTAGGCATAAAGATAGCAGATTCAGTTTACAACAACAACAACAACTTGTATTTAGATAGCATCTTTAACAAAGTAAAACATTCCAAGACCCTTCACAGGAGTGTTATAAGACAAAAAATTGACACCGAACCACATAAGAAGAAATTACGGCAAATGACCAAAAACTTGATCAAAGAGGTAGGTTTTAAGGAGCATCTTAAAGGAGGATAGAGAGGCGGAGAGGTTTAGGGAGGAAGTTCCAGAGCTTAGGGCCCAGGCTGTTGAAGGCACAGCCATCCTGATGGTTGAGCGATTATAATCAGGAATGCACAAGAGGACAGAATTTGAGGAGCGCAGATATCTCGGGGGAGCGGGGGGGAGGGTGGGGGGGGGAGTTGTGATGACAGAGATAGGGAGGGGACGAGGCCATGGAGGGATTTGTAAACAAGAATGAGAATTTTGAAATCGAGGCGTTGCTTAACCGGGAGCCAATGTAGGTCAGCGAGCACAGGGGGTGATGGATGAACGGGACTTGGTGCGAGTTAGAACACGGGCTGCCGAGTTTTGGATCACCTCTAGTTTACATAGGGTAGAATATGGGAGACCAGCCAGGAGTGCGTTGGAGTAGTCAAGTCTAGAGGTAACAAAGGCACGGATGAGTGTTTCAGCAGCGGATGAGCTGAGGCAGGGGCAGAGACGGGCGATGTTATAGAGGTGGAAATAGGCAATTTTAGTTGTGTGGATATGTGGTCGGAAGCTCATTTCCGGGTCAGATATGACACAAAGGTTGCGAACAGTCTGGTTCAGCCTCAGACAGATGCTAGGGAGAGGGATGGAGTTGGTGGCGGGGACCAAAGATAATGGCTTCAGTCTTCCCAATATTTAATTGGAGAAAATTTCTGCTCATCCAGTACTGGATATTGGACAAGCAGTCTGACAATTTAGAGACCGAGCAGGGGTCGAGAGAAGTGGTGGAGAGGTAGAGCTGGATGTCATCAGCGTACATGCGGAAACTGATGCCATGTTTTCAGATGATGTCGCTAAGGGGAAGCATACAGATGAGATATTGGAGGGGCCAAGGATAGATCCTTGGGAGATACATGAGGTAACGATGCGGGAAGAGAAGTTAGATGATTTTCTGGCTAAGATTAGATAAGAATTGAACCAGGCGAGTGCAGTTCCACCCAGCGGACGACGGTGGCGAGGCGTTGGAGGAGGATGGAGTGGTCAACCGTGTCAAAGGCCATAGACAGGTTGAGAAGGATGAGGAGGGATAGTTTACCTTTGTCACAGTCACAAAGGATGTCATTTGTGACTTTGATGAGAGCTGTTTTGGTACTGTGGCAGGTGCGGAAACCGGATTGAAGGGATTCAAACATGGAGCTCTGGGAAAGATAGGCACTGATTTGGGAGGTGACAACACGTTCAAGTACTTTGGAGAGGAAAGGGAGGTTGGAGTTGGGGCAGTAGCTTGCAAGCACGGTGGGGTCAAGGATTAGTTTTTTGAGGAGAGGAGTAATGACAGCAAATTTAGAGAGGGGGACAGTACATGAGGAGAGAACCGTTCACAATGTCAGCTAACATGGGAGCCAGAAAAGGGAGTTGGGTGGCCAGCAGTTTAGTGGGAATAGGGTCAAGGGAGCAGGAAGTGGGTCTCGTGGACAGGATGAGCTCGGAGAGGTCAAGAGGGGAGATCGGAGAGAAACTGGAGAAAGATGTGAGGTCAGGGCTGGAGCAGGGGGGAACCTCAGAGTAAGTTTGGCCTCGGTGGGCTAGGGGAAGGAAGGGAAGAGGCAGAGGCTGCTGATTGGATGGTCTCAATCTTAGAGATAAAGAAGTCCACGAGTTCCTCACACTTATTGTCGGAGGTGAGGGTGGAGACTGGGGAGAGGGGTTTAAGGAGACTGTTAGCAGTGGAGAATAGTAGCCGGGAGTTACCTTTGCATTCCAGAATGATTCTGGAATAGTGAGCAGTTTTGGCAGACAAGAGTAGGACCCGATAATGCTTTTTGTGGTCCAGCCAGATCTGGCGGTGAATGGCTAAACCAGTTGTCCGCCATATCCGTTCAAGTTTAATGTAACAAAGTTTGAGCGAGTACACTTTGAACCTAACAATGGCATATAGGAGTATCTAAATGGTAAAGCACTATGTGGGCTAGGTGAACAAAGAAATCTCGGCCAAAAACAGAAAATGCTACAAACATTCAGCAGGTCAGGCAGCATCTGTGGAGAGAGAAACATATCGTTTCAGGTCCATGAAACATTCATTCGAACTGATGAAATGTCCTCGACCTCAAACGTTAATTGTTTCTCTATCTCTACTGATTCTGCCTGGGCTGCTGTGTATTTCCAGCATTTTCTGTTTTTGTTTCAAATTTCCAGCATCCACATTATTTTGCTTTTGTTAAAGGGATCTAGGAATCCAGGTACATAAGCCATTAAAAGCAAGTTCACAACTGCAAAACAGCAATCAAAAAGGTTCGTAGTTGCTGGGTTTCATCATAAGAGGTTTAGAATACAGAAGCAACAAAGGGTTGAAGTTGGTAGTACACAGCAGGCTCCTAACGAATTGGCAACCAGGCCTGTGTCTGACTGACCAGCAGAAAATAAAATCGGTGATGATGTATAACGGGCTGCCGATTCACTCTAAGCCTGTGTCACGCTACTAAAGATGACCAATTCCAGAGAGTGCATCAGCCCGCATTTAAAATATTGTGTTCAGCTTTCTGGCCCCACCTCAGGGAGATATACTGTTCTTGGGAAAGTCCAGGATGAAACAGGGATGAAGAGACTGACTTATGATGACAGATTCGGTTAAAATGTGTTATATTCCCTGGAAATAAGCAGGTTTAAAGATGGTCTGATTAAAGTGTTTAAAATAATGAAGAAATTTGACAAGATAGATCGGGAACAACTCTTGCCTCCAGTAGAAGAATCCAGGATAAGGCAAGATAATCTTAGAATTTGAACTAAAGCAGTTAAAACTAAATCCTGGACAAAATTCGCACAAAGGTACATGGAAATGTGGAAAGCACTGCTCCAGAAAGCCATAGATGCAAAGTTAATTGTGGTATTTAAAAGAGAGATAAATAAGTACTTATTTGAGAAGCAACGGTATAAAGGGGTTAAAGTTAAGGATTAAAAAGATACAGCTGACATGGCTAAAGGTTGAGTATACCTTCTCAAGAGACAAATAAGCAAAAGCGCAGAAAGAATCCTTGCTGGAGGTGTGTATGAAAACCAACACAGTGACACTGAAGCATTTACCTTGTGTAACTCAGCCCAGCTTTTCAACTAATTTGTCTCATCTCTTCCTAGACATGCCACGAATGGAACCAAAATTGCATCAACAGTGATCTCTGCTGAGGCAGCAGTAGTGCACTACAATTGGTCTCAGTTTGTTTTCCACTCCTTGGGAGTGAAAAACAAACTAGCCATGGTTCCCACTCCAGATTGCTGCATGAAAGTATATGTGTGTATGACCGTCAGGTGAGAACAGGATCAGGTTCGACTGTGATGCTCTCCACAGTCAAATAGCTTGCTGACACTCACTATTTAGGCTTACACATTAATAATAACCACTTGTGTAAGGTATCAGACAGCTGTAGGTGCCCATACCCAGCAAGAATCAGCATCTTCGAGCAGGAACAGGAAAAGGAATGGCACCAACAGCAGATTCAATCAAGGTCTTCATATCTTCAGAGTTTTGGTCAGTCATTATTTCTCTTCAGGTCTGCCCACACTACCTGTCCATGTCTGACTCATGGTGCACGGATCAGGTGTCAGTCTGTTGACCATGGTTTCGTCTTCTCTGGAGACGGGTTTATCCTGAACAGCTGATATCATTGGCAATGTGACTCTTGGGTTCAAGAGATTCAGAACAGACATTCTCTGAACAATATAGTTAAGGTTAGCAGATTGAAAGAAATGAATTAGGGGTAAGAATGAATTTACATTTTTATACAGCACCCTATCACAACTTCAAACTTTTCATAACCAAGTAATTACTTTTGAGGTAGCATTGTTGCTTTGTAGGCAATAAGAATTCCATTTTTCACAGAGCAAGTCCCATAAATACCAAATCTATTGTTAATGGTGTTGGTTGAGGTGGAATGCTGGCTGGGACACCAGAAGAATTCCCTGCTCTTCTTGAGATAGTACCATGGGAGCTTTTACATCCATTTGAACCACTGGAACAAGCAAATGGGGTCTTGTGTTTTTTTTATTCGTTCATGGGATGTGGACATTGTTGCCAAGGCCAGCATTTATTGTCCATCCCTAATTGCCCTTGAGAAGGTGGTGATGAGCCACTTTCTTGAACCGCTGCAGTCCGTGTGGTGAAGGTGCTCCCACAGTGCTGTTAGAGAGCAAGTTCCAAGATTTTGACCTAGTGACGGTGAAGGAACGGCGATATACTTCCAAATCTGGATGGTGTGTGACTTGGAGCGGAATGTGGAGGTGGTGGTGTTCCCATGCACCTGCTGCCCTTGTCCTTCTAGGTGGTAGAGGTCACAGGTTTGGGAGGTGCTGCTGAAGAAGCCTTGGTGCGTTGCTGCAGTGCATCTTGTAGATGGTACACACTGCAGCCACGGTACGCCGGTGGTGGAGGGAGTGAGACACTCGCCACAGAATACCCAGCCTCTGACCTGCTCTTGTAGCCACAGTATTTATGTGGCTGGTCCAGTTAAGTTTCTGATCAATGGTGACCCCCCAGGATGTTGATGGTGGGGGATTCGACGATGGTAATGCCTTTTGAATGTCAAGGGGCAGTGGTTAGACTCTCGCTTGTTGGGGATGGTCATTATCTGGCACTTGTGTGGTGCAAATGTTACTTGTCACTTATCAGCCCAAGCCTGAATGTTGTCCAAGTCTTGCTGCATGCGGGCACGGACTGCTCCATTATCTGAGGAGTTGTGAATGGAACTGAACACTGTGCAATCATCAGTGAACATCCTCATTTCTGATCTTATGATGGACAGAAGGTCATTGATAAAGCAGCTGAAGATGGTTGGGCCTAGGACACTGCCCTGAGGAACTCCTGCAGCGATGTCCTGGGGCTGTGATGATTGACCTCCAACCACCACAAGCCATCTTCCTTTATGTCAGATATGACTCCAGCCAGTGGAGCGTTTTCCCCGATTCCCATTGACTTCAGTTTTACTCGGGCTCCTTGATACCACACTCGGTCAAATGCTTCCTTGATGTCAAGGGTAGTTACTTTCACCTCACTCTGGAATTCAGCTCTTTTGTCCATGTTTGGACCAAGGCTGTAACGAGGTCTGGAGCCAAGTGTCCTGGCGGAATCCAAACTGGTAATTGGCTGGATTGGCTTTGTCCTGCTTTTTGTGGACAGCACATACCTGGGCAGTTTCCCACATTGTCGGGTAGATGCCAGTGTTGTAGCTGTACTGGAACAGCTTGGCTAGAGGCGCGACTAGTTCTGGAGCACGAGGATTCAGCACAACAACCGGGATGTTGTCGGGGCCCTTAATCTTTGCTGTATCCAGTGCGCTCAGCTATTTCTTGATATCACGTGGAGTGAATCGATTGGCTGAAGACTGGCTTCTGTGATGGTGGGGACCTCAGGAGGATGCTGATATCGATCATCCACTCAGCACTTTTGGCTGAAGATGGTTGCAAATGCTTCAGCCTCGTCTTTTTCACTCATGTGCTAGGCTCCGCCATCATTGAGGATGGGGATATTGATGGACCCTCCTCCTCCCGTTAGATGTTTAATTGTCCACCTCCATTCATGACTGGATGTGGCGGGACTGCAGAGCTTCGATCTGATCCATTGATTGTGGGATCGTTTAGGCTTGTCAATGGCATACTCCTTCAGCTTCCCCAGGTTGGCATCTCATTTTTAGGTACACCTGCTGTTGCTCCCAGCATGCTCTTCTACAATCCTCATTGAACCAGGGTTGGTCCCCTGGCTTGATGGTAATGGTAGAGTGAGGGATATGCTGGGCCATGAGGTTGCAGATTGTGGTGGAATACAATTCTGCTTCTGCTGATGGCCCACAGCGCCTCGTGGATGCCTAGTTTTGAGCTGCTAGATCTGTTCTGAATCTATCCCATTTAGAACGGTGGTAGTGCCACACAACACGATGGATGGTGTCCTCAATGTGAAGACAGGACTGTGTCTCCATAAGGACTGTGCAGTGGTCACTGCTACCAATGCTAACATGGACAGATGCATCTGCGACAGGTAGATTGGTGAGGACGAGGTCAAGTAGGTTTTTCTCTCATGTTGGTTCTCTCACCACCTGCCACAGGCCCAGTCTGGCAACTATGTCCTTCATTACTCGGCCAGCTTGGTCAATAGTGGTGCTACTGAACCACTCTTGGTGATGGACATTGAAGTCCCCCACCTAGAGTACATTCTGTGCCCTTGCTACTCTCAGTGCTTCTACCAAGTGGTGTTCAACATGGAGGAGTACTGATTCATCAGCTGAGGGAGGGCGGTAGCTGGTAATTAGCAGGGGGTTTCCTAGCCAATGCTTGACCTGAGCCATGAAACTTCATGGGGTTCGGAGTCAATGTTGAGGACTCCCAGGGCCAATCCTCCCTCCTGTATACCACTACCCCTGGTGGGTCTGTCCTGCCAGTGGGACAAGGCATACCCAGGGATGGTGATGGAGGAGTCTGAGACATTGGCTGAAAGGTATGATTCTGTGAGTCTGACAATGTCAGGCTGTTGCTTGACTAGTCTGTGGGACAGCTCTCCCAATTTTGGCACGTCCCCAGATGTTGGTGAGGAGGACTTTGCTGGGTCGATTGGGTTGGGTCTGCCGTTGTCGTGTCCGTAGCTGGTGCCGAGGTCGATGACAGATGGTCCTTCCAGTTTTATTCTTATTGTTTCTCGTCGTGGTTTATTACAACTGAGTGTCTCGCTAGGCCATTTCAAAGGGTAGTTAAGAATCAACCACATTGCTGTGGGTCTGGAGTCACATATCGGCCAGACCGGGTAAGGACGGCAGATTTCCTTCCCTAAAGGTCATTAGTGAACCAGATGGGTTTTTACGATAGCTCAATGGTCACCATTACTGATACTAGCTTTTTATTCCAGATTCATTTAATTAACTGAATGTAAATTCCCCAGCTGCCGATTGTGATTTGAACTCACGTCTCTGGATCATTAGTCCAGGCCTATGGATTACAAGTCCAGTAACATTAGCACTATGCTACCATTTCCAACGGAAGCATTAACTTAATCATCTAAAAGACGTCACCTCCAACTATGCAGCACTTTCTCAGTATTGTACAGAAGTGTCACCCTAGATTGTGTGCTTAAATCCTGCAGTGGTGCTTGAAACCACAACCTTCTGAATCAAAGAGTGCTCCCAACCAAACCAAGAGGCAGCATATGGCAGTGTTATGCATAGGCTAATGCAGAGACTGGAGTGCTTCTCATGTCATGTGAGAAGTTCATGGATTTTTTCAACACGGCTGCTCAGTTTCCTGAAGACAATAGAAATAAAAATCGTGAGAGATGTAAAATGGGCTGCTGGTTCGCAATCACCCATTTTACATGATTTGTACAAAGTCAAATTTTCCCCCTTAACCTTTCCTCATAACTGAAATTCCTGATATCTGGAATCATCTTCATCGTTCCTCCCTGTTCCCTCTCAAGGGCAATGAAACTTTGTGGACAGCACTCACTGTACACAGTCACCCTGATGGGACCTGACCAGCATCTTATCCAGCAACTGTTGTGTATAGAAGAACTCCACGAAGCTGAGTACTGTGAGCTAAACTGAGTGTGACCGTAGTCTTCTTTATTACAACTCCAGAGTGCCTAAACAACATGGCAGCCAACCTTTTATACTGGCAGGTGACCATTAGGACTCCAACAGTTGCGCCCTCTGGTGGCAAGTATTACATAGTTACATACATAACAGGAACAATACAACCGTTTCTGATTTTTTTACTCTATTCCTTTATTGCTAATCAGCAGTGCTGTATGAAGGATACGGTGATGCTGCCCAGAGGAGGAACGCTGATAACTGATGGTGCCTGTGTTAGGCGGAAGAAGCCTGTTGATCCTGATGGATGAAAGTACAAACGAGCCTTTGGCGTAAATACCTGCCCGATTCTCATTGGCATAAAAAGTGCTGGGAAACAGATTTCATCGACTGGGAAGAAAGAGAAAGAAATGAATAAGCGAACATATGCATTTTTGTAATGTGCTTTTTTTGGCCAATTTTCTCTCCTCTTCTGAAACCATCCTGTTAGGATACAGTTCTAATAGCACCAGTTGCCTTCTGGTACTTTGTTATTTGTGATCCAGCATGAGTGACAGCAAGCTATTAGATCATCGGAGTCATCACAATCCATCCAGTTCCAGTTATCGGCTAATGTCTATACACATGCACTTTCCAGCAGGGATCAATGGCTAGTGATTAGGAGCAGAAACCCAACTGTTCTTGGCGGAAACCAGCTAATGGCACAGACCAGATATCAAACCTGGGACCTTCATGCCTGAATGGCCCGGACTTTTATTTATTATTAAGATGCACCTTTTGTCTTCAAGATGATGATGTTTCATTTGCATCATTGTGTGTTTGCAAGTTACCAAACAACAGTGTCTCCTACATTACAACAGTGACTGCACTCCAAAAGTCATCATCATCATCATCATAGGCAGTCCCTCGGAATTGAAGAAGACTTGCTTCCACTCTTAGCATGAGTTCTTCGGTGGCTGTACAGTCCAATACGGGAACCACAGTCCCTGTCACAGGTGGGACAGACAGTAGTTGAAGGAAAGGGTGGGTGAGACTGGTTTGCCGCACGCTCTTTCCGCTGCCTGCGCTTGATTTCTGAATGCTCTTGGCGTAAAGCACTTGGAGACGTCCAGTGATCGTGAAAGGCACTATATAAATCCAAGTTTTTTCTTGTCTTTCAAACATGGTTTGCAGTATATTTTCTTGTATTTCTCCTCTCCTTAAAGCTCCTTGTTCCCTGCTGAGGAGAGGACCGTGGCTCACTCAGAAGCACCAGTACAGTGCTACAGCGGGGACACTAGAGGTATGTGAGTGAAGGCGACTTTCCCTCCTTCAGGGACTGTGTCTGGCCTTCATCTGACCATGATATGGGTGAATTGGAGAGCTTGCCAAGTGGGAAATGATATGAGTGAGCCTGTGACCAGCTGCACAGGAGTCGTTCTTAATGATTAGGGAGCTCCTGCAAACTTCAAGTTTTTTATTAATTTTTATCAACCACCCTCCCTCCTCTGGTCCCCTGGCATCAGTCAGGAAAGCACCCCTTCATCCGAGGAGGCAGGCTTCCCCCTGCACAGGTGAAGCTCAGTGGAAGATTACTCAATTTTGTTTTTGCAAAGACCAACTTTGTCAGTAGTGACTTGTTCAAGGGTCACTCTTACAGAACTACGATAAACCAACACCATTCTATTCATATCTTAAACATGATATTTCTTTCTCTCTCTTCTGCCTCCTCTAAAATCCTATCTACAGCATCATCTGAGAGCTGGGACACTGTGAATTAAAGCCCAGAGACACGTGAATTACAGGGCTGCTGAAGCTGCAAGTAATGAGGGGGTGACTGGTTCTAGGGAAGCCTCAGTGTGAAATTCTGTCGGGTTTGGCATTTGACAATCTGCAAAAGCTGACCAACAGCTTAAAAAAAAACTGACCAAAACATAACCGACGACACAAACAGCCCTAAATATAGGCATTGGACATGTGAGCTTCAAATTGTATGAACCAGGGTGTGGGCTGGGTTCTGGCAGTGGAGCAGTAATTTGGAGCAGATCCCAATCTGCTCGGTTGACTGACATATTGTGCTCCAGGAGTGGGTGGGAACCTCTTCTCGCTGCCCTCATTGCATTGCACAGCTAGTTTAGGAGTGTGTCGAGGAGTGTTCCTGGGAATTCAACCTGAAGCTCTGTAGTAGGACCAGCCGGACATACGTCTGCCAAGAGCAGGCTTGGGCCCTGTTCTGGGGCTCGGGAACGGCCAAGAATTATTAGTGCAACAATAATCCACCCCGAGAAATTGATTACTGTAACAGTGGTCTTACCGTTCCTCTGGAACCTACATAAAAATATATTGCACCTTTATATTCAGTAACATTCGGGACTTGGGTTGTCTTATCAGATCCACAGGGTGCCACTCTGCCTTCAGGCTGCCTCAGCTGTGGATGCCTGCCCCTATTAGGTAAATGACCTTATCCCTGAGATTAGGGACGCAGTCAGTGAGGGAGTTCCCCCTTCTCATTATCAGCTCTGTTGGCTCCCATCTGCTGCTGCTCTAGCAGGGGGGGCATGGGGGGGGTTGAATGTCACTGCACTTTGGGTTGGAATTCCTGCTCTCAAGAATTCAATCCTTTAGGAGCTGGGTGCAGTGCTGAGAAAGAGGGAGGCAAAAGCTGGGATTAATATTGAGGGATGGAGACAAGAGCAGTGCTCAACAACAGAGTCAGGGGTGGCATTCATTTTCTTCCACAAATACAGACACTGCCCTGAAAACACCGACTGTCCCTGTGAAGCATGGATAATTGGCATGTCTGTTAATATCAAGTTTTGGACTCAAGGCTCCAGCAGAGACTCAGCTTTCTAATGTTGCAATTACCAAGCTGTGTGTGTTTGAAATCTACACAGACCTGTATCCCAGTATGTTTGACCGTATTTTAATTTATGCAAATTGTCTTAACCAGAACACAAACCTTTGCTTCTGCTGTCACTTCCTCTGTTGTCCGAACACAAGTGAAGCCTCTTCTGGACTGCAAGCTGCTTCTCCAGGTTCCTGCTAGTCTCAGACTGAAGCTTCTCAATCGCACACTGTTTACTTCTCCACATGTTTTCCTCCAGTACTTTCATTCTCTCCCAAACCTAAAACGCAAGACCACACTCCTCACTTTTAGGGACTGGGTAGTGCAGTGTGTTATACCTTGTCTTTCACTGCAGAGACATCTCCCATACCTCGGGAGCCTTTTATCAATCAGAGCAGACATTGACGACGAGATTCAACACCGCCTCCAGTGCGCCAGTGCAGCCTTCGGCCGCCTGAGGAAAAGAGTGTTCGAAGACCAGGCCCTCAAATCTGCCACCAAGCTCATGATCTACAAGGCTGTAGTAATATCCGCCCTCCTGTATGGCTCAGAGACATGGCCCATGTACAGCAGACACCTCAAATCACTGGAGAACTACCACCAACGACGTCTCCGCAAGATCCTACAAATCCCCTGGGAGGACAGATGCACCAACATTAGCGTCCTCGACCAGGCCAACATCCCCAGCATTGAAGCACTGACCACACTCGATCAGCTCCGCTGGGCAGGCCACATTGTTCGCATGCCAGACACGAGACTCCCAAAACAAGTACTCTACTCGGAACTCATCCACGGCAAACGACCCAAAGGTGGACAGAGGAAACGTTACAAGGACACCCTCAAAGCCTCCTTGATAAATTGCGACATCCCCACTGACACCTGGGAGTCCCTGGCCAAAGACCCGCCCTAAGTGGAGGAAGTGCATCCGGGAGGGCGCTGAGCACCTCGAGTCTCATCGCCGAGAGCATGCAGAAATCAAGCGCAGGCAGCGGAACGAGCGTGCGGCAAACCTGTCCCACCCACCCTTTCCTTCATTGACGACAAGGTCCAACACCGCCTTCAGTGTGCCAGTGCAGCCTTCGGTCGCCTGAGGAAGAGAGTGTTTGAAGACCAGGACCTCAAACCCAGCACCAAGCTCATGGTCTACAGAGCAGTAGTGATACCCGCCCTCCTGTGTGCTTCAGAGACATGGACTATGTACAGCAGGCACCTCAAAGCACTGGAGAAGTACCACCAACGCTACCTCCGAAAGATCCTGAAATCCATTGGCAGGATAGGCGCACCAACATCAGTGTTCTCGCTCAGAACAACATCTACAGCATCGAAGCATTGACCACACTCGATCAGCTCCGATGGACAGGCCACATCGTCCGCATGCCCGATATTAGACTTCCAAAACAAGCGCTCTACTCAGAGCTCTGACACGGCAAGCGAGCCCCAGGTGGGCAGAGGAAACTCCTCAAAGCCTCCTTGAAAAAGTGCAACATACCCAGTGACACCTGGGAATCCCTGGCCCAAGACCGCCCAAAATGGAGGAAAAGCATCCGTGAAGATGCTGAACACCTCGAGTCTCTTCGCCAAGAGCAAGCTGAAGCCAAGCATCGACAGCGGAAGATGCATGCGACAACCCAGGCACCCCAACCTCCAGTTCCTCCAACCACGGTCAGCTATGACTGAGACTGTAGGTCCCGCACTGGACTCTTCAGTAATCTGAGGACTCGGCTTTAGAGTGGAAGCAAGTCGTCCTCGACTCCGAGGGACTGCTTAAGAAGAACAAGATGATTGGACAAGGATGAGGGTGAGTGTGAGAGGTGGCTAGCGAGTTGGGGATGTGATAATGTAGATAGAGAGAGATGGGTGGCCAGGGATAGCCTCACCATGGCTACATTTACTTCACTCGATGCTGTACACCCTGGCTGCCACATGATGCGCCAGGTTGGCATCACACCACACCAGCACCATAAAGCATCCCTGCAAGGCGAGTTGGTGTGAGTAAGGATGTACAGGAGTAGGCAGGGAAGGCAGAGTTATGGGGATGTGGCACAGCATAAGCATATGGAGAGAGTCATAGGAGAGCCCGGGTGCAGCCGTGCACCTTTGTGCAGTGTTAGTCAGTGTTTGGCAGAAAGGAAAAGGATGTCGGGTATCTCTGTTAATAAAGGATGAGACCAGTGCAGCACTGCGAAATGATATTGACTCAGAAGATCAACATGTAGAATCAGTTTGGTTGGAGATAAAAAAATAATAAGGGAAATAAGTCATAAGAACATAAGAAATAGGAGCAGGAGTAGGCCATTTGGCCCCCAGAGCCTGCTCCACCATTCAATAAGACCATGGCTGATCTGATCATGGACTCAGCTCCACTTCCCTGCCCGCTCCCCATAACCCTTTATTCCCTTATCGCTCAAAAATCTGTCTATCTCCGCCTTAAATATATTCAATGACTCAGCCTCCACAGCTCTCTGAGGCAGCGAACTCCACAGATTTACAACCCTCTGAGAGAAGAAATTCCTCCTCATCTCAGGTTTTAAATGGGCGGCCCCTTATTCTGAGACTATGGGCTAGAAATTGATCAGCCTACCGCCGTGTTTCTCGGTGGTATTTTCTTGTTTTGGGCGGTCTTTCATTTGTTGGGAATTTCATCAGGGCCATACGCCGGCGGTTTCGGAATATCGTTGGGAAAACCGCTCCCGCCCGAGTTTGGTGGGAGTGGTGATCTGTACTTCTGCAAAAAAAAAAGCGCCCATTCGGAGCAGCCTTTCGATGGACGGTAGGTGTGAAACTCTGCAAAAAAAGGTAAGTGAATGGTTTTTTAAAAATTATTTTGCAGCGATTCAGTTAAGAAGGCTCCTTTGAATGTTTTCCGATGTTTTATTTTTTGAAAAAATATTTTTTGTGTTTCCCTCCCCTCCCTCGTCCGACTCTAGCCTTGGACCCTCCGAGAGGACTGCTGAGAATCCACGTGCAACGCCCATTTTTCCTGCCAGGCGTTAATTTTCTGCCGGCATTAATTGCAGGATCTTAGTGGTTTTTTGGGCAATAAATGGGCGGTTGCGGCCTTTGATCAATTTCTAGCCCGATGCCCCCTAATTTTTGTCTCCCCTATGAGTGGAAATATCCTCTCTGCATCCACCTTGTCAAGCCCCTTCATTATCTTATACGTTTCAATAAGATCACCTCTCATTCTTCTGAACTTCAATGAGTTTCAGCCCAAACAACTCAACCAATCTTCATAAGTCAACCCATTCAGCTGGAATCAACCTAGTGAACCTTCTCTGAACAGCCTCCAATGCAAGTATATCCTTCCTTAAATACAGAGACCAAAACTATACGCAGTACTCCAGGTGTGGCCTCACCAATACCCTGTACAGTTGTAGCAGGATGTCTCTGCTTTTATACTCCATCCCCTTTGCAATAAAGGCCAACATTCCATTTGCCTTCCTGATCACTTGCTGTACCTGCATGCTAACATTTTGTGTTTCATATCAAAAATCCCCCAGATTCCTCTGTACTTCAGCATTTTGTATTCTCTATCACCATTCAAATAATAATTTGCTTTTTTATTTTTCCTACCAAAGTGGATAACCTCACATTTTCCCACATTATACTCCATCTGCCAAATTTTTGTCCACTCATTTAGCCTGTCTATATCCTTTTGCAGATTTTTTGTGTCCTCCTCACAATTTGCTTTCCCACTAATCTTTGTATCATCAGCAAATTTGGTTATGTTACACTCAGTCCCTTCATCCAAGTCATTAATATAGATTGTAAATAGTTGAGGCCCCAGCACCGATCCCTGCGGCAAACCCACTAGTTACTGTTTGCCAACCGGAAAATGACCCATTTATCCCGACTTTCTGTTTTCAGTTAGTTAGCCAATCCTCTATCCATGCTAATATATTACCCCCAACCCTGTGAACTTTTACCTTGTGCAGTAACCTTTTATGTGGCACCTTATCGAATGCGTTCTAGAAATCCAAATACACCACATCCAGTGGTTCCCCTTTATCCACCCTGCTCGTTACATCCTCAACGAACTCCAGCAAATTTGTCAAACATGATTTCCCTTTCATAAAACCATGCTGACACTGCTTGATTGAATTATGCTTTTCCAAATGTCCTGCTACTGCTTCGTTAATAATGGACTCCAGCATTTTCCCAACGACAGATGTTAGGCTAACTGGTCTATAGTTTCCTGCTTTCCGTCTCCCTCATTTTTTAAATAGGAGCGTTACATTTGCAGTTTTCCAATCCGCTGGGACCTCCCCAGAATCCAGGGAATTTTGGTAGATTACAACCAATGCATTCACTATCTCTGCAGCCACTTCTTTTAATATCCTAGGATGTAGGCCATCAGGTCCAGGGGACTTGTCCGCTTTTAGTCCCATTATTTTACCGAGTACTACTTCTTTAGAGATAGTGATTGTATTAAGTTCCTCCCTCCCTATAGCCCCTTGATTATCCCCTATTGGGATGTTTTTAGTGTCTTCTACCATGAAGACTGATACTAAATATTTGTTCAATGTCTCTGCAGTTTCCCTGTTCCCCATTATTAATTCCTCTTGGGGACCAACATATACTTTAGCCACACTTTTCCTTTTTATGTACCTGTAGAAATTCTTATTATCTGTTTTTATATTTCGTGCTAGTTTACTTTCATAATCTATCTTCCTTCTCTTTATTATTTTTTTAGTCGTTCTTTGCTGGCTTTTAAAAGTTTCCCAATCCTCTGGCCTCCTACTTGACTTGGCCACATTGTATGCCCTTGTTTTCAATTTGATACCATCCCTTATTTCTTTAGTTAGGCACGGATGATTATCCCTTCTCTTACAGTCTTTCCTTCTCAATGGGATATATTTTTGTTGCGAGTTATGAAATATCTCCTTAAATGTCTGCCATTGCTCATCAACTGTCCCATACTTTAATCTATTTCCCCAGTCTGCTTTAGCCAACTCTGCCTTCATACCTTTGAGATCCAACTTTCTCACCCTCCAACTGAATTTGTTATGGTCACTAATTCCTAGAGGATCTGGTGGGAGTAGTCTATAGGCCCCCTAACAGTAGCTACACTGTAGGACAGAGTATAAATCAAGAAATAATGAAGGCTTATATGAAAGGTACATCAATAACCATGGGCGATTTTAATCTTCATATAGATTGGACAAATCAAATTGGCAAAGGGAGCCTTGAGGACGAGTTCATAGAGTGTATTCGGGATGGTTTCTTAGAATAATACATTGTGGAACCAACCAGGGAGCAGGCTATTTTAGAACTGGTATTGTGTCATGAGATAATCATTTTATAGTAAAGGATCCTCTAGGGAAGAGTGATCATAGCATTTTAGAATTTCAAATTCCGTTTGAAAGTAAGAAACTTGGGTCTCAAACTAGTATCCTGAACTAAAATAAAGGCAATTACAAAGGAATGAAGACAGAGATGAAAAAAGTGGACTGAGAAAATAGATTAAAGGGTAAGACGGTAGATAAGCAGTGACAGAATTTAAGGAGATATTTAATAACTCTCAGCAAAAATATATTCCAGTGAGAAAGGATGAACCATCCATGGCTAACTAAGGAAGTTAAGGATGGTATCAAATTGAGAACAAAGGCACACAATGTTGCGACGATTAGTGTTAGGCCAGAGGATTGGGAAATCTTTAGAGCCCAGCAAAGGACAACTAAAAAAATAATAAAAAGAGAGAAGATAGATTATGAAAGTAAACTAGCAAGAAATATAAAAATAGACAGTAAAAGCTTCTACATTTATATAAAAAGGAAGACAGTAGCTAAAGTAATCGTTGGTCCTTTAGAGGATGAGACTGAGGAATTAATAATGGAAAACAGGGAAATGGGAGAGACTTTGAATAAATATTTTGTATCGATCATCATGGTAGAAGAGACTAAAAGCATCCCAATAATAATAATCAGGGGGTTGAAAGGGAAATCATGTTTGACAAATTTGCTAGAGTTCTTTGAGGATGTAACAAGCAGGGTGGATAAAGGGGAACCAGTAGATGTAGTGTATATAAAGTTACAGAAGGCATTCAATAAGGTGCCACATAAAATGTTACTGCACAAGGTAACAACTCACGGGGTTGAGGGTAATATATTAGCATGGATAGAGGATTGGCTAACTAACAGAAAACAGAGAGTCGGGATAAATGACTAATTTTCAAGTTGGCAAACTGTAACTAGTGGGGTGCCACAGGGATCAGTGCTGGGGCCTCAACTATTTACAATCTATATTAATGACTTGGATGAAGGGACCGAGTGTAATGTAGCCAAATTTGCTGATGATACAAAGAGAGATAGGAATGCAAGTTATGAAGAGGACACAAAGAATAGACAGGTTAAGTGAGTGGGCAAAAATGTGGCAGATGGAGTATAATGTGGGAAAATGTGAGGTTATCCACTTTGGTAGGAAGAATAAAAAAGCAAATTATTATTTAAATGGAGAGAGACTACAAAATGCTGCGGTACAGTGGGATTTGGGGGTCCTTGTACATGAAACACAAAAAGTTAGCATGCAGGTACAGCAAGTAATTAGGAAGGCAAATGGAATGTTGGCCTTTATTGCAAGGGGGATGGAGTATAAAAGCAGAGAAGTAGGGAAATCTTGCTACAAATGATGAGACCACATCTAGAGTACTGTGTACAGTTTTGGTCTCCTTATTTAAGGAGGGAGATAGTAGCATTGGAAGCAATTCAGAGAAGGTTCATTAGGGTGATTCCTGAGATGAAGGGGTTATCTTACGAAGAAAGATTGAGCAGGTTGTACCTATACTCATTGGATTTTGGAAGAATGCGAGGTGATCTTATTGAAACGTATAAGATTCTGAGGGGGCTGGACAGGGTAAATGCAGAGAGGATGTTTCCCCTTGTGGGGGAATCTAGAACTAGAGGGCATAGTTTCAGAATAAGGGATCGTACATTTAAAATGGAGATGAGGAGAAATTTCTTCTCTCAGAGGGTGGTGAATCTTTGGAATTCTCCATCCCAGAGAGCTATGGAGGCTGGGTCATTGAATATATTTAAGGTGGAGATAGACAGATTTTTGAACGATAGGGGAGTCAAGGGTTATGGGGAGCGGGCAGGGAAGTGGAATTGAGGCAGCGATCAGATTAACCATGATCGTATTAAATGGCGGAGCAGGCTCAAGAGGCCAAATGGCCTACTCCTGCTCCTATTTCTTATGTTCTTATGTTTGCAGTACCTCAATGCTGTAGAACACTGACGGCACAGTTGTCAAACTAAATTTGCGCAAGATCCCTTTAAAGAAACCGGCTGGTGACGCAACACCAAATAACGTCATCGGACCCACTTTTAAAAAAAATTGGCTGAGAATCTTGCAGGGCAGGCTTCAGCAGAGCGGGCTGCAACTAGCAGGGTTCCAATCAGCACCCCAAATCGCTCGCCTCTCTCCCGACCCGTGAGAAAAAAATCGCAGCCAAGGTGTGTGAAATGGAAAAATGTTACAAGGTGTTGGGTCAGATTGGAGGCAGCTTTAGAACAAAACTTAATCAAAAAAACTTTCTGTCTGTATTTCTTTCTCTGTTGGCTGATTGCTGTTATGTACCATTACTGTTGCTGAGCAGGCAACCCTGCGACCATACTCCACCTCTCTTTAACTATGCAAAGGAGCAGGGCCATTTTACTAGCTGTTTTCCCCTTCTAACAGCATTTGGGAGGTCATCATGGGTGAGAAAGTACCCAGGTGTAATGGCAGTGTAATTCTAAGACAGAAGGACCAAGAAAACCTCTAATTAAATCTCCGTACTGTGTGACTCAGTCAGGAATTCAATTTTTCTTTCCTCCTGCAATCCACAGGCTTTACAACCCAATCATTGCCTCACATGATCGCTACCTTTGGATTTACTTTTTGTCTTTTCTACTATTAGAAACACAGAAACATAGAAATTTACAGCACAGAAGGAGGCCATTTCGGCCCATCGTGTCCACGCCGGCCGACAAAGAGCCATATGGCCCTTGGTCAGCAGCCCTAAAGGTTACATATAAATCGATGAACAATGATGGAAAGGCAAAGAGCACCCAGCCCAAGCAATCCGCCTCACACAACTGCGACATCCCTTATACTGAAACATTCTACACTCCACCCAACCGGAGCCATTTGATCTCCTGGGAGAGGCAAAAACCAGATAAAAACCCAGGCCAATTTAGGGAGAAAACATCTGGGAAAATTCCTCTCCGACCCATCCAGGCGATCGAAACTAGTCGAGGAGATCACCCTGGCCGTATTCTATTCCCTGCAGTACTTACCATTATATCTGCTCCATCCAACAAAAGGTCATCCAGTCAAATCCCAATTACCAGCTCTACCTGCAGGTTACTGCACTTTAAGTGCCCATCCAACCATCTCTTAAAAATGGTAAGGGTTTCTGCATCCACCACTCTTCCAGGCAGCGAGTTCCAGATCCCCACAACCCTCTGTGTAAAGAAGCCCCCCCTCATATCCCCTCTAAACCTTCCAACAACCACCTTAAAACTATGACCCTCCAATGGAAATAGACCCTTACTATCCACTATGTCCAGGCCCCTAATATTTTGTACACCTCAAAGAAGTCTCCTCTCAATCTCCTCTGTTCCAATGAGAACAAACCCAGCCTATCCAATCAGTCCTCATAACTAAGATTCTCCATTCCAGGCAGCATCCAAAGAGGACTGGAAAATGATGGTCAAGGCCTCTGCTATTTCCTCTTTTACTTCGCTCAACAGCCTGGGATGCATTTCATCTGGGCCTGGGGACTTATCTACTTTCAAAGCTGCTAAATCCCTTAATACTTCCTCTCTCACTATATTTATTTCATCCAGAATATCACACTCCTCCTCGATAGCAGTATCTGCATTACCCCTTTCCTTTGTGAAAACAGATGCAAAGTGTTCATTGGTGGCGTCCTGCACTGTGGGCCCTCACCTTGCATTCTCAATTTTTTTTTAAATCGTAAAGTCAAATAAAGTAAATGGTTTAAATTAATGTTCTTGACTCCCCACTTACATCCTGTGGAAGCTTCCTTTTCAGCAGCAGGCCCTCACTCACACTCATCTTCTGTTGTGTTGCAGTAGCACTGTGGGGAAAAAGACACAGAGATCTACAATGAGACAGACAAATACGTTAGGTGAGATGAACAACCAGAGCTAAGTCCTTCCACAGTCAAAGCAATGGGGGAGGGGAGGGATCAGTGAACCATGAGAATGTGCGTGCATGACTTCAGTGGACCTCCTGACAGATTAACAAGACAGGTTTACAGATGAGACATTTGGGCTGTAAAATACTTGTGAGCAGCATGCTGGATAGCTTGGTTGATAACTGCAGTGCCCAGTGTGTTCGTGTCCTCGGAAGACCAAGAAAGTTCATAGTTCAATCCCCAGTCCTTGCTGAATTAGCTCTCTGCTGGGGTAACTGTTGGAGGCACTAAAATTAGGAAAGCAAGTGGTATGTTGGCCTTTACTGCAAGAGGATTTGAGTATAACAGTAACGACGACTTACTGCAAGTATATAAGGGCTCTGGTGAGACCACACCTGGAGTATTGTGTACAGTTCTGATCTCAGTACCTAAGGAAGGATATACTTGCCATAGAGGGAGTGCAACAAAGGTTCACCAGACTGATTCTTGGGATGGGGGGATTGTCCTATGAGGGGAGATTGAGTAGACTTGGCCTATATTCTCTAGAGTATAGAAGAATGAGAGGTGAACTCATTGAAACATACAAATTTCTTACAGGGCTTGACAGGGTAGATGTAGGGAGGATGTTTCCCCTGCTTGGGGAGTCTAGAATAAGGGGTCGGCCATTTAGGACTGAGATGAGAAGAAAATTATTCACTCAGAGGGTGGTGAATCTTTAGAATTCTCTACCTCAGAGGGCTGCAGAGGCTCAGTCTTTGAGTATATTCAGGACAGATCGATAGATTTTGGGACATTAAGGGAATCAAGGGGCTATGGGGATAGTGCAGGAAAGTGGAGATGCGGTAGAAGATCAGCCACAATCTTGCTGAATGGCGGAGCATGCTGGAGGGGCCGAATGCTTACTCCTGCTCCTATTTCTTATGTTTTCATAGAATAGGTGCAAGAGCAGGCCATTCGGCCCTTCGTGCCTGCACCACCATTCAATATGATCATGGCAAATTCAGTACCCCACTCCTGCTTTCTCTCCATACCCCTTGATCCCTTTAGCCGTAAGGGCCACATCTAACTCCCTTTTGAATATGCCCAACGAACTGGACTCAACAATTTTCTGTGATAAAGAATTCCACAGGTTCACAATTCTCTGGATGAAAAAGTTTCTCCTCATCTCGGTCCTATATGGTTTACCCCTTATCCTTAGACTGTGACCCCTGGTTCTGGACTTCTCCAATATCGAGAACATTCTTCCTGCACCTAACCTGTCCAATCGCATCAGAATTTTATATGTTTCTATGAGATCCCTTCTCATTCTTCTAAATTCCAGTGAATATAAGCCAGTCTTTCTTCATATGTCAGTCCTGCCATCCCGGGAATCAGTCTGGTGAACCTTCGCTGCACTCCCTCAATAGCAAGAATGTCCTTCCTCAGATTAGGAGATCAAAACTGCACACAATACTCAAGGTGTGGTCTCACCAAGGCCCTGTACAACTGCAGTAAGACCTCCCTGCTCCTATACTCAAATCATCTCGCTATGAAGGCCAACATGCCATTTGCTTTCTTAACTGCCTGCTGTACCTGCATGCCTGCTTTCAATGACTGATGAACCATGACACCGAGGTCTTGTTGCACCTCCCCTTTTACTAATCTGTCACCATTCAGATAATAATCTGCCTTCCTGTTTTTGCCACCAAAGTGGATAACCTTACACTTATCCACATTATATTGCATCTGCCATGCATTTGCCCACTCACCTAACCTGTCCAAGTCACCCTGCAGCCTCTTAGCATCCTCCTCACAGCTCACATTGCCACCCAGCTTAGTGTCATGTGCAAACTTGGAGATATTACATTCAATTCCTTCGTCTAAATCATTAATATATATTGTAAATAGCTGGGGTCCCAGCATTGAACCTTGCCGTACCCGAATAGTCACAACCTGCCATTCTGAAAAGGACCCGTTTATTCCCACTCTTTGCTTCCTGTCTGCCAACCAGTTCTCTATCCACGTCAATACATTACCCCCAATCCCATGTGCCTTAATTTTGCACACTAATCTCTTGTGTGGGACCTTGTCAAAAGCCCTTTGAAAGTCCAAATACACCACATCCACTGGTTCTCCCTTATCCATTCTGCTAGTTACATCCTCAAAAAATTCTAGATTTGTCAAGCATAATTTCCCTTTCATAAATCCATGTTGACTTGGACCGATCCTGTCACTGCTTTCCAAATGCGCTGCTATTACATCTTTAATAATTGATTTCAACATTTTCCCCACTACCGATGTCAGGCTAACCGGTCTATAATTCCCTGTTTTGTCTCTCCCTCCTTATTTAAAAAGTGGGGTTACATTAGCTACCCTCCAATCCATAGGAACTGATCCAGAGTCCATGGAATGTTGGAAAATGACCACCAATGCATCTACTATTTCTAGGGTCACTTCCTTAAGTACTCTGGGATGCAGACTATCAGGCAGACTATCGTATCATCAGTACCCCTAGGCTAGGCAGGGATTAAATCAGCCAAGGTTCCCATTCCACATCAAGAATCTACTAGTGACATCCTCCTACTGGAGGATACAAGAACCCTCCCCAGGTGCAAACCCTCTGCTCCAAGTTTCCCTCACTCCCACCAGCATGCACCTAGCCTCTACTTGGTGCTTTTTCACAGTGACACAGCAGAGTTTGGGAGCAGTAATGGGCTTCTACCTCTATTCTACTGCTTCATGCCATGCACAATGGTGGCATTTTTTCCCCCAAAATGTTCTCTTTAAATCTCTTCCCATCTCTTCTTAAGGTGATAACTCCCATTCTGGGTACAGTTATATGGGAGAGCCTAAATGGTAAGTATCATCAGGTTTTCCACCATGAAGGAGGGTCGATCCAACATCCACGCATACACTTTCCAGCGGGAGTCACTGGGCAATGGAAATCCTCACTCATTTCCTCCTCCCTAACACAGGGCAATTGAAGCTAATTGCAATGTCTCTACTACTGCTCTGGCTGAGATCAGTTTTGAAATTAGATGTGGCCCATACGGCTAAAGAGATCAAGAGGTAAGGAGAGAAAGCAGGAATGGGGTACTGAAGTTGCATGATCAGCCATGGTCATATTGAATGGTGGTGCAGGCTCGAAGGGCCGAATGGCCTACTCCTGCACCTATTTTCTATGTTTCTATGAAATGATTTTAAATACTTTTTTTACATTGATAAGCTGATTCCTATCTCTTAGTTACTTATAATTAAGTGGTTTAGCTGGCGGCAGTTTCTCACCTTTTCTGTGGTGGTTTTGGACCAGCTTGTGATAATCTGGAATCTCGAGCTGGGTGATTCAGCATCTTTCCTTCCTTTGCCCCTGTACCACCACTCTGGTTCCCAGCTGTCGATTGTGCGTTCCCTGACCTCAGCACCCTCTCTGGCACATCTGTTTAAAAATACAAATGTTGATGAGTTTAAATCCGCATTTCAATCTTAGAAAAAATAAACTTAAAATTAAATTAATTAGAATTAATGAATAAAAGCACATGCTTCAAGATGTACTGTTAACAGTTCAGTCTGTTAACCTAAATATTGTATTCGCCGCCAGGTCATCAGATGGAGCAGGAAAGCTGAAGAATTCTATCTCAAAGAAAAAATGAAACAACATCTCAAGCTAGGTACACATGACAAAGGCCCTTCAGCCCGTGTTAACTCATCCATCCAGAAACAAATGAACTATCACAGCATCCAACTGTAACTTGATCAACTCTTAAGGTTTTCATCTCCAGTCCATTCCAGGTGTTAATCAGTCTTTGTGCAAAGAAATTCTACCAGACATCACTCCAAAAATCTATCACGGTCTACATTCAAGTATTGCTGTGGTTTTACACTTTCTATATCATTAAATATCTTGAATGCCTCTAAAAGGTATACAGTTGCCACTTTAAGACCAAAGAGTCCTAATTTCTCCTGACTTTCCTCATTACTGAGTTCGCTGATTCTGGGATCAGGGAATTGGCTCTTTGCACCACTGCATTACCACATGACAAGTTTACATACGTTTCCAAATATATAGATGAACATGGGTATATTGTTCATGGAAAAAGTTGATTGGAAATGCGTTAATATCTTATAATGGTGTAATTTCACTTTTCTCCAGAGTTTACATTTTTCCCTTTTATCTTTGTGACCAAAACTGGACATAACATTCAAAGTGCAGTCTGACTAGAACACTTAAGTTTTAGTAGAGATGCTTCATATGCATATTTAGCAATACAATTCAGCATTCTGCTCATTTTGTTATGACTTGAGGTTAAGTGAAAATCTACGAACATGCCAGAACTTTCAAATTTACCTTTAGTTACATAGAAACATAGAAAATAGGTGCAGGAGTAGGCCATTCGGCCCTTCGAGCCTGCACCACCATTCAATAAGATCATGGCTGATCATTCACCTCGGTACCCCTTTCCTGCTTTCTCTCCATACCCCTTGATCCCTTTAGCCGTAAGGGCCATATCTAACTCCCTCTTGAATATATCCAATGAACTGGCATCAACAACTCTCTGCGGCAGGGAATTCCATAGGTTAACAACTCTCTGAGTGAAGAAGTTTCTCCTCATTCAGTCCTAAATGGCTTACCCCTTATCCTTCGACTATGTCCCCTGGTTTTGGACTTCCCCAACATCGGGAACATTCTCCCTGCATCTAACCTGTTCAGTCCTGTCAGAATTTTATATGTTTCTATGAGATCTCCTCTCATCCTTCTAAACTCCAGTGAATACAGGCCCAGTCAATCCAGTCTCTCCTCATATGTCAGTCCTGCCATCCTGGGAATCAGTCTGGTGAACCTTCGCTGCACTCCCTCAATAGCAACGTCCTTCCTCAGATTAGGAGACCAAAATTGAACACAATATTCCAGGTGAGGCCTCACTAAGGCCCTGTACAACTGCAGTAAGACCTCCCTGCTCCTATACTCAAATCTCCTAGCTATGAAGACCAATATACCATTTGCCTTCTTCACCGCCTGCTGTACCTGCATGCTAACTTTCAATGACTGATGTACCATGACACCCAGGCCTCGTTGCACCTCCCCTTTTCCTAATCTGCCACCATTCAGATAATATTCTGCCTTCATATTTTTGCCACCAAAGTGGATAACCTCACATTTATCCACATTATATTGCATCTGCCACGCATTTGCCCACTCACCTAACCTGTCCAAGTCACCCTGCAGCCTTTTAGCGTCCTCCTCACAGCTCACACCGCCACCCAGCTCACACCGCCATCTGCAAACTTGGAGATATTACACTCAATTCCCTCATCCAAATCATTAATGTATATTGTAAATAGCTGGGGTCCCAGCACTGAGCCCTGCGGCACTCCACTAGTCACTGTCTGCCATTCTGAAAAGGACCCGTTTATCCTGACTCTCTGCTTCCTGTCTGCCAACCAATTCTCTATCCACGTCAGTACATTACCCCCAATACCATGTGCTTTAATTTTGCACACCAATCTCTTGTGTGGGACCTTGTCAAAAGCCTTTTGAAAGTCCAAATACACCACATCCACTGGTTCTCCCTTGTCCACTCCACTAGTTACATCCTTAAAAAATTCCAGAAGATTTGTCAAGCAGGATTTCCCTTTCATAAATCCATGCTGACTTGGACCGATCCTGTCACTGCTTTCCAAATGCACTGCTATTTCATCTTTAATAATTGATTCCAACATTTTCTCCACTACTGATATCAGGCTAACCGGTCTATAATTTCTACACTTATCTCAGATTCTATATTTTGCCAAATTTTTCTTCTCCTAGTGTGGAGAACCTTATGCTTATGAGCATTAAATTTGTCTGTCACAAATTTTGGGCAATACTTACACAAAATTTTTTCCCAGATATTTTTCTTCCTAAATTGGCCCGGGTTTTTGTCTGGTTTTTGCCTCTCCCAGGGGATTACGTGGCTCCGGTTGGGGTGGAGTGTAGAATGTTTCAGTGTAAGGGATGTCGCAGTTGTGTGAGGTAGACTTGTTGGGCTGGGTGTTCTTTGCCTTTCCGCCATTGTTCATAGGTTTATATGTAACCTTCAGGGCTGCTGACCGAGGGACGTGCGGCTCTTTGTCGGCCGGCGCAGACACGATGGGCCGGAATGGCCTCCTTCTGCATTGTAAATTTCTAAAACACACCTTTATTTTCTTTTTAAAAGTATGAACATAGACTGGAGGCCAATTGTTTCTGCACAAGGCCTATTATCTCGAGGAAGCTGTGACTGTACTTTTACCCTTATCCTGGTGTCTCGACTCAGGGCCAGAGATGATGTATTTACAAACACGTATGACCGTGAAGGGAATTGCTGATATGGGAATAGCAGCCAAGTTTTCAGATGTCAAGGATGAGATTTTCCAGCATGACATCAGGGGAAGTTGTGAGATTTTCAGCATTGATCTGTTTATTTAGATTGCACCAATTGTGGTTTGAGTGAAATTTGCATTGCTAACCGTGCACTATTTTGCACCCTAACCCATTGTATGAATCCATCGCAATTCATGGTTGATAGCCCTCCCAAAAAATGGGAAATGTCAAGATCTGCACTAGTCGGAGGTGGACTGAGTTTAGGCCAATATTTATCCCTCAACCAACTTTAATAAAAAAAGGATTATCTGGTCACCATCGCATTGCTGTTTGTGGAACCTTGCTGTGCACAAATTGGCTGTCTTGTTTCCTGTCCTGTTACAACAGTGACTACACTTCAAGAGTAACACATTGGTTGTAAAGCATTTTGGGATATCTTGAGGCTGTGAAAGGCGCTATATAAATAAAGTCTTTCTTTCTTTAGGTTGTGCTCTTAGTTTTACTGAGCAACACAACTGACAGAAATCTTCATGGCAACAAGTCGATTGGCAGGCATCTCCATGGTGATCATCGGCATTCGGTCCCGATATTGCAAACAATAAATATACTAACCTCATGCGATACACTGGTGAATATTAGTGTAATATTTTCCACAAAATATTGGACAATTACACACAATTACAAGACTGTTGGTGTGCAAGCATCAGAGACTTGATTTAAATGCATAAGATGCTGAATGCCTGCAAAATTCCTACTTAAAACATTTTTAATCACCAAAATTTCTCCCACTTCCTTTCCTGAATATGTAGAGTCATGCTGGTACAATTTAATGGCCGGCAGCAGCTCTCTGCAACTGCCCCTATTCTTCATGCGTGAGTGTCAGCAGTCTATTTGGCTTTGGGGGCATTATAGCCTAGGATTATATTGTGTTCAGTTTTGGTCTCCTAATCTGAGGAAGGACGTTCTTGCTATTGAGGGAATGCAGCGAGGGTTCACCAGACTGATTCCCAGGATGTTGTTCTCACCCAACATCCATACTTACCAGCAAGGATCACTGGGTCTGGCTGGTTTGCCTTCTCCCTAAGCCAGAGACACTTAGGCCAACTCTAACATCCTATTGTCTCTCTGGCTGAGATCAGCTAACTTTGAACCAACCAGGAATGAACCTTGGCTGATGTCATTATGGCAGTGACCTTATGGAACCCTGGGTAATGATAAAAACATGTGGATCTCCATTCTCTTGCATCCAAATGAAACACAAGCTGTCTCACTGGGTCATTGAGAAATAGCTGCAGACATATGACAAAAAATGGTGAGGAATAAAGTGGGCACAAAGGTCACCATTACAGGAGGTCTGAGTAGGTGCCAGACTATAAATGCCAATAAGGTATAGGAAAAACAAAGTTAGCATGCTGTAGAGACATAACTGAAATTAGATCACTCTGCTACTGCATCAAGCAATGGACTGGCAGCCACATGAGGGAAAGATCAAAACTGGAAAAAGGAGGAATGTGAAGTTTTCAGGTTATTACATTCGACGTGCTCTGGGGTTCAGCTTCACCACTGGCTCCCACAAGCTGACTTTGTGTCCGCTATGAGCCAAAGTGCGTTGTTTTCTGTCCAATAACTAAATGATAGCACGATCTAGGGATTATATTGTGTTCAGTTTTGGTCTCCTAATCTGAGGAAGGACGTTCTTGCTATTGAGGGAGTGCAGCGAAAGTTCACCAGACTGATTCCCGGGATGGCAGGACTGACATATGAGGAGAAATTGGATCGACTGGGCCTGTATTCACTGGAGTTTAGAAGGATGCGAGGGGATCTCATAGAAACATATAAAATTCTGACGGGACTGGACAGGTTATATGCAGGAAGAATGTTCCCGATGTTGGGGAAGTCCAGAACCAGGGGATACAGTCTAAGGATAAGGGGTGAGCCATTTAGGACTGAGATGAGGAGAAACTTCTTCACCCAGAGAGTTGTTAACCTATGGAATTCCCTACCGCAGAGTTGTTGATGCCAGTTCATTGGATATATTCAAGAGGAAGTTAGATATGGCCCTTACGGCTAAAGGGATCAAGGGGTATGGAGAGAAGGCAGGAAAGGGGTACTGAGGTGAATGATCAGCCATGACCTTATTGAATGGTGGTGCAGGCTCGAAGGGCCGAATGGCCTACTCCTGCACCTATTTTCTATGTTTCTATTATAAAAGAGAACTCTATCTGTGCACTGGCTTCTGGAATATATCTCCTGCTGTCATGTGTATTTTACTCTCCAAACTCTCTTACTGACTCAAGAAATAGGCTTTGAACCAATAATTGGTTTTATTTACATAAGATAGATGAATGAACAATACACAATTTTAACACAGTGGGATATATATTTCCCTATACTCCTCGATATATAAAATAAAGACGCAACTTGTTTTCTTTCTAAGCATGGACTGTAAAACAGAAAACCACATACGGTTACATTTCTCGAAACTTCACTGGCTCAGGCTTTTACAACACTTTGGCTGTTTGTGAGGTTCATGTGCACTCTTTACCATCTCTAACTCACTGCCTGAGAATGACCAATATTGATCTGTACAGTGATGTAGCTGTCCACCAAGCTGCCAATCAAAGCATGCTCCAACTAATCAAGCACCCTGCTCCCTTTTGAATCGTTTCACAATACCTGTTAATGAAAGTCACTACTCCAGGATGGGACCTATCTTTTGAACAGTGAAATAAAGGCTGCTGATGAACATGGCGCCATAAATATAAGATAGTCACCAATAAATCCAATAGGAAATTCAAGAGAAACTTTTTTACCCAGAAAGTGGTTAGAATATGGAACTCGCTACCACAGGGAGTAGTTAAGGAGAATAGCATAGATGCATTCAAGGGGAAGCTAGATAAGTGCCTGAGGGAGAAAGGAATAGAAAGATATATTGATGGGGTTAGATGAAGAGGGGTGGGAGGAAGCTCGTGTGGAGCGTAAACACTGGCATGGACCTGTTGGGCCGGACGGCCTGTTTCTGTGTTGTGACTACTTTGTCATTTGTAAATAACCATTCACCAATATTGATTGAAAGCAATTTCTGATAAGGGCCCAAGATGTTGTCATTGAATGTGGCAGCGCTGGCAATTAATTCACACTTGGAATTATTAGTCCTCAATTTATCAACATACATTTATGAAGAACACTACAGCCAATTTATCTGGAACTAAACTGATTTATTTCTCTATGTGATGCTGTTTTAAGCCACTGCTTGCTGATTCTAGCAATACAAAAATACAAGTTAAAATATTTAGCACAGATAAAAATTAATTTTACCACAATGAATTATCAGTATTTATATAGCATCCAACCATCTTAGAATGGCTCACAAAATGAATGAATGTAGTTTGCAGTGTAATGCAAATACCTCAATGTCCGAAAAACAAAAAATAAGTGATCAATTAATCTGCTTTTTCGGTGCAGTTGGTTAAGGGAAAAATGTTGACCAGGGAACCATGAGAACTTCTTCTCTTCTTCAAATAGTACCACGGAATCTTTAGGGGTCGAAATTCGGTTGCTAATGCATGCTAATAACGCCGGTGTTAACTGGAAGTTAGCTCAGTGCTGTTCACGCCTGACGCAAAATTTGGTTGTAATTTTTTTTTTAAGGGCGTTAAAATGTAACGTATCGCCGGCTAACGCCATGGAAATCATGACGTACATACGCGTGCAACGTCTCCTTGCCACATTCAATTTTGCCGCCTCACTGAACGGCTGCCGTCCATGACGCCTTAAAAAGTGGATTGTACAAGGCGGAGGAAAAAAATCAGGGGCGTTATTTAAATAGAGTTGCACCCAGAGCTGCTTTTGATTCTCGCACAGACAGTAGGGTGTTGGTGTCGCACTACTGTTGACTCATCAGATTGACTACGAGTATCTGGGACACCAGATCGGATAACTCTGAAATCTCTATCTCACTGTGACCTGTGCCAAGTGATAGGGGCACTGATGGAACACCACGTCGTCCGATGCGCCGACTTGAAAGGCGTCAGCTGCAGAGACAGCTTTGGGCAAATTTGGATCCTCCCCAGAGGAGAGGCCCCCGACGGCGGGGCAGCAGGTGTTCTTACAGCCTGAAAAAAGTAGTGAGTAAACAGCGGAACTCGGGCAGAATCGGCCAGAGAGCAAGATCAGTTTTTTTCTTTATTTATTTCTTCAATTTTTCATTCGCTGTAACAGTGGGGAAGCTTGTGTGTGGGTTAGAGAAGTTTCAGGTTTGTTTTCTTTCTTTCCTTTTCTTCATGTTTTTCAGCCAGCATGGCGGCAGCCTCCCGTGGCAAAATTCAGTCGTCCTCCTGAGCTCCCGCCCGAGGGCGAGTGTGCAAAGCCACTTTTTAGCGCAGCTCTCCCATTTTGGGCGTAAAAACTGAATTTGGCAGTTGGAGCCTGCGGTAAATTCAGCTCTCGGACAGTGACACCGCCTCAAACACAGCGGGACCGAATTTCAAGCCTGAAGCCTTTGGGAGCCCAACTTTTGGACAGTTTTACAAAGAAGAATATTAATATCCAAAATCTAGTTTTCGTAATATTACAGACCGCAGTCAAGATCAGAATGTCATCCAAGGTGGGCCGCACGTATCGATTATTGATGCAGAAACCTTTTGTAGTTCTCAAAGTGCTAAATCTCTAACATGGAAATATACCATATATGCACACACATACATTCATAAACATGTACATACATACACAGGTGTGCACACAAGCACATCCATACAAATTCTACCCACCTGTCGTGGCTGTTTGATCGAGTGAACTGTCTGCTGCAGATGATCTGAGGGACTCTAGAAGTTCCCACATCTGCTTCCTGGAATTTCACATCAAAATAGCAATGAGATTCTGAGTTAGAATCAATGGGCCCAACATTGCCCAACCACTTTTTTTGGCGCACTGACCTGAAGCGCGCCAACTTTGCGCGCTGGAAAGGGTGCCAGGAAAAAGGGGCCCCATCCCGGCCGCTCTTCGGAGTTCGCAGAGTTGTGGTGTGGCGTGGAGGCTGAATAGGGGGGCGGAGCAACAAGCCAGCGCAGAAAGCACTGCCGGCACCTGCGCGCATGCTCAGTGAGTGCTGCGCGCATGTTCCTGCCCTCCCAGCACATCCTGCGGGCTGTGAGCAGGACCCGATGCTCACAGCCCTTATCCCAGGTTGAAGGGACGCCCGATCTCGCCGCACCCTATCCTCGGCCGAGTGGACTCCCGCACCGCCAGCTGGCCCACTGAGTTCCTGGGCCGAGGTAGGACTTTGCTTTTATTTTTTTATTTAGTGGCTGAGCTTGTGTGGCGGTGCTTGAGACTTTTGATTGGGGTGGCGGGAAGAGGAGAGTTTTGGGGCGGGGGTAGTGAGGAGGAGAGATTTGGGGGGGGAGGAGGAGAGTTTTGGGGGGGGGAGGAGGAGAGTTTTGGGGAGGTGGGGAGGAGGAGAGTTTTGGGGGGGAGGAGGAGAGTTTTGGGGGGGGGAGGAGAGTTTGGGGGGGGAGAGGAGGAGAGTTTTGCGGGGGGAGGAGGTGGAGAGTTTTGGGGGGGAGGAGGAGAGTTTGGGGGGGAGGAGGAGAGTTTGGGGGGGGAGGAGGAGAGTTTGGGGGGGGAGAGGAGGAGAGTTTTGCGGGGGGAGGAGGAGGAGAGTTTTGGGGGGGAGGAGGAGAGTTTTGGGGGGGAGGAGGAGAGTTTTGGAGGAGAGGAGGAGGAGAGTTTTGGGGGGGAGGAGGAGGAGAGTTTTGGGGGGTGAGGAGGAGAGTTTGGGGGGGGAGGAGGAGAGTTTTGGGGGGGAGGAGAGTTTTGGGGGTGGGGGGGAGGAGAGTTTTTGGGGGGGGAGGAGGAGAATTTTGGGGAGGGAGGAGGAGGAGAGTTTTGGGGGGGAGGAGGAGGAGAGTTTTGGGGGGGTGGAGGAGGAGAGTTTTGGGGGGGGAGGAGAGTTTTGGGGGGGAGGAGGAGAGTTTTGGGGGGGGAGGAGGAGAGTTTTGGGGGGGGGAGAGTTTTGGGGGGGGGAGAGTTTTGGGGGGGGAGGAGGCGAGTTTTGGGGGGAGGAGGAGAGTTTTGGGGGGGAGGAGGCGAGTTTTGGGGGGGAGGAGGCGAGTTTTGGGGGGAGGAGGAGAGTTTTGGGGGGGAGGAGGAGAGTTTTGGGGGGGGAGGAGGCGAGTTTTGGGGGGATGAGGAGAGTTTTGGGGGGGAGGAGGAGAGTTTTGGGGGGGAGGAGGAGGAGAGTTTTGGGGGGGAGGAGGAGGAGAGTTTTGCGGGGAGGAAGGAGGAGAGTTTTTTTTTGGGGGGGGGAGGAGAGTTTTGAGGGGGGAGGAGAGATTTGGGGGGGGAGGAGTTGTTTTAGGGGAGGAGGAGGAGAGTTTGGGGGGGGGTGCGGGGGAGAGAGGAGACTTCCAGATCCAGGAGCTGTGATTCCTCCGGTTGCTCGGCGCCCACCCCCCCCACCGTGAGATGCCCCGGCCCAGCAACTGTGACTTCTCCGGTAGAGTCTTCCCTCCCCTATCCCAGGCCGAATGGCCTCATGCACAGACCGGCCTGCTGCCTTTCCTGGGCAGACTTTAAAGATAAGCTTTGATTTACTTCTTTTTTTATTGTATTTTAATGCTTTGAGCTTTTCCTTAATGTTTGGTGCTTTGTTGTTGAGGTTCCCTTCCCTCCAGTTCCCTTCCCACCCCTATCTCTGCCCTAATGTCTGCCGAATGTGCGCTGCTTTTTCTTCACTGCCCGCAAGGTTTTTCAGAGCTGGCCACATACATAGAAATATAGAAACATTGAAAATAGGTGCAGGAGTAGGCCATTCGACCCTTCGAGCCTGCACCACCATTCAATATGATCATGGATGATCATTCCCTCAGTACCCCTTTCCTGCTTTCTCTCCATACCCCTTGATCCCCTTAGCCTTAAGGGCCATATCTAACTCCTTCTTGAATATATCCAATGAACTGGCATCAACAACTCTCTGTGGTAGAGAATTACACAGGTTAACAACTCTCTGAGTGAAGAAGTTTCTCCTCATCTCAGTGCTAAATGGCCTACACCTTATCCCAAGACTGTGTCCCCTGGTTCTGGACTACCCCAACATTAGGAACAATCTACCCGCATCTATCCTGTCCCATCCCGTCAGAATCTTGTGTGTTTCTATGAGATCCCCTCTCATCCTTCTAAACTACAATGTATAAAGGCTCAGTTGATCCAATCTCTCCTCATATGTCAGTCCAGCCATCTCGGGAATCAGTCTGGTGAACCTTTGCTGCACTCCCTCAATAGCAAGAACGTCCTTCCTCAGATTAGGAGACCAAAACTGAACACAATATTCCAGGTGAGGCCTCACAAAGGCCCTGTACAGCTGCAGTATGACCTCCCTGCTCCTATACTCAAATCCCCTAGCTATGAAGGCCAACATACCATTTGCCTTCTTCACCTCCTGCTGTACCTGTATGCCAACTTTCAATGACTGATGAACCATGACACCCAGGTCTCGTTGCAACTCCTTTTCCTAATCTGCCACCATTCAGATAATATTCTGTCTCCACGTTTTTACACTCAAAGTGGATAACCTCACATTTATCCACATTATACTGCATCTGTCATGCATTTGCTCACTCACCTAACCTGTCCAAGTCACCCTGCAGCCTCTTAGCGTCCCCCTCACAGCTCACACCGCCACCCAGTTTAGTGTCGTCTGCAAACTTGGAGATATTACACTCAATTCCTTCATCCAAATCATTGATGTATATTGTAAAGGGCTGGGGTCCTAGCACTAAGCCCTACGGCACTCCACTAGTCACTGCCTACCATTCTGAAAAGGACCCGTTTATCCCGACTCTCAGCAGACCTGTCCTGTCTGCCAACCAGTTCTCGACCCACATCAGTATATTACCCCCAACACCATGTGCTTTGATTTTGCACACCAATCTCTTGTGTGGGACCCTGTCAAAAGCCTTTTGAAAATCCAAATACACCACATCCACTGGTTCTCCCTTGTCCACTCTACTAGTTACATCCTCAAAAATTTCCAGAAGATTTGTCAAGCATGATTTCCCCTTCATAAATCCATGCGACTTGGACTGATCCTGTCACTGCTTTCCAAATGCGCTGCTATTTCATCCTTAATAATTGATTCCAACATTTTCCCCACTACTAATGTCAGGCTAACCGGTCTATAATTACCCGTTTTCTCTCTCCCTCCTTCTTTAAAAAGTGGTGTTACATTAGCTACCCTCCAGTCCATAGAAACTGATCCAGAGTCGATAGACTGTTGGAAAATGATCACCAATGCATCCACTATTTCTAGGGCCATCTCCTTAAGTACTCTGGGATGCAGACTATCAGGTCCCGGGGATTTATCGGCCTTCAATCCCATCAATTTCCCTAACACAATTTCCCACCTAATAAGGATATCCTTCAGTTCCTCCTTCTCACTAGACCCTCGGTCCCCTAGTACTTCCGAAAGGTTATTTGTGTCTTCCTTCGTGAAGACAGAACCAAAGCATTTGTTCAATTGGTCTGCCATTTCTTTGTTCCCCATTATAATTCACCTGAATCTGACTGCAAGGGACCTACGTTTGTCTTCACTAATCTTTTTCTCTTCACATATCTATAGAAGCTTTTGCAGTCAGTTTTTATGTTCCCGGCAAGCTTCTTCTCGTACTCTATTTTCCCCCTCTTAATTAAACCCTTTGTCCTCCTCTGCTGAATTCTAAATTTCTCCCAGTCCTCAGGTTTGCTGCTTTTTCTGGCCAATTTATAAGCCTCTTCCTTGGATTTAACACTATCCTTAATTTCCCTTGTTAGCCACGGCTGAGCCACCTTCTAGGAGTCTAGGATGGCCAGCTCCTTAGTTGGTTTCTCGACATATGGTCTAGAAAACCATCGCTAATACACTCCAGGAAATCCTCCTCCACCGCATTGCTACCAGTTTGGTTAGCCCAATCAATATGTAGATTGAAGTCACCCATGATAACTGCTGTACATTTATTGCATGCATCCTTAATTTCTTGTTTGATGGTGTCCCCAACCTTACTACTACTGTTTGGTGGTCCGTACACAACTCGCACTAGCGTTTTCTGCCCTAAGTGGATTTGGAGTAAGTTTTTGCTGGCCAAAGTGGCATAAATGTCCAAAACTGTCGTAAATATCTGGGAACGCCCCCTTTTGAAAAAAAACCGGACCTAAAAAAAATCATACCTAACTGACTTTGGAGCAAAATCTTTGGGGAAAATGGCATTTTTTAAACTTACGCCAGAAAAAACAACTTACTCCAAAATAATTGATGCAAGTCATGTACTCCCAAAAAATTGATGCAAGTCATGGCCAGGATTGGGCCCATAGAATGGTTACATCACAGAAGGCCATTCGGCCCGTCGAGCCAGTGCCGGCTCTCTGCAAGAGCACCTCAGCCAGTCCCACTCCCCCACCCTTTCCCCGTAGCCCTGCAAATTGTTTTCCTTCAGGTAATTATCCAATTCCCTTTTGAAAACCGATTGAATCTGCCTCCACCACCCTTTCAGGCAGTGCATTCCAGATCCTAACCACTCACTGCGTAAAAATGTTTTTCCTCATGTCGTCTTTTGCAAATCACCTTAAATCTGTGTCCTCTGGTTCTCGACCCTTCCGCCAATGGGAACAGTTTCTCTCTATCTCTTCTGTCCAGGCCCATCATGATTTTGAACACCTCGATCAAATCTCCTCTCGACCTTCTCTGCTCCAAGGAGAACAATCCCAGCTTCTCCAATCTATCCACGTAACTGAAGTCCCTCATCCCTGGAACCATTCTTGTAATTTTTTTCTGCACCCTCTCTAAGGTCTTCACATCCTTCCTAAAGTGTGGTGACCAGAATTGGACACAATACTCCAGTTGAGGCTGAACCAGTGTTTTATATAGGTTCATCATAACTTCCATGCTTTTGTACTCTATGCCTCTGTTTATAAAGCCCAGGATCCTGAATGCTTTTTTAATCGCTTTCTCAACTTCCCTGCCACCTTCAATGATTTGTGCACAAGTACCCCCAGGTCTCTCTGTTCATGCACCCCCTTTAGGAGTGTAACCTTTAGTTTATATTGTCTCTCCTCATTCTTCCTACCAAAATGTATCACTTTGCACTTTTCTACGTTAAATTTCATCTGCCCCGTGTCCACCCATTTCACCAGACTATCTATGTCTTCTTGAAGGTTATCACTATCCTCCAAGTTTTGTGTCATTTGCAAATTTTGAAATTGTGCCCTGTACACCCAAATCCAAGTCATTAATATATATCAAAAAAAGCAGTGGTCCCAGTACTGACCCCTGGGGAACATTACTGGATATCTTACTCTCGTCTGAAATACAACCGTTCACCACTACTCTCAGTTTCCTGTCACTTAGCCAATTTTGTATCCATGCTGCCACTGTCCCTTTTAGTCCATGGGCTTCAACTTTGCTGCCAAGCCTATTATGTAGCACTTTATCAAATGCCTTTTGAAGTTCACCCAAATTTTGTCCAGTTTCGATACTTCACATTTGCGTTGGCCAGTGACTTTAGAACAACACATGCTGCGACTTCCTTTGTTCTGCTACAACTATTTCCACCACCTTGTCGGGTGCTAAATAACTGGTTAGCACAATAAATGCAAGTATATTTTATATGGAAAATAGGCTCGCAACAGTAATAACAACAATTTGCATTTATACAGGCGCTTCACATAAGTAAATCAGACAAAAACAGACGCCAAATCAGTGACGGAGATAGTTTGGTCAGAGGTGGATTTTTGAGGAGAGCATCCTGTGACCGCATATCCTCAGATTTCAAAACATTCCTTCATTGCTGCTGGTGGAGGAGGAACCTTGCTATTGGTTAACAGTTTGTTCAAATCCATGGGAGTCTGGTGGGGAGGTGAGAGTGGGAGGGATAGACCTGAAGGAAACTAACTGGTCTGCCTAGCTATGTGAATCTGGATATGGACTCTGACTTGTGAAGGATCTACCCATCCTTGGGAGTCTGGAAGGGAAAGTGGATTCCAGCCAGATATTTTAACTTTCAATCACACTAATAGATGTAGTCTACAGACCACCTAATAGTGGAGGAAGAAATATGCAGACAAATTAGGGAAATGAAAAAAAATAGAATAATAATCATGGGGAATTTCAACTATCCTGATATTAATTGAACAGAAGAAGTGGGTAAAGGGGATAAGGGAATGGAGTTCCTACAATGTGTACAGGACTCCTTCAAAACCAATATGTAAAAAGCCCAACAAGGGAGGATTCGCTACTGGATCTAGTAATGGGGAATGAACCAGAGCACATAAGAGAAGTAAAAGTAGGGGGACATGTAGGCAATAGTGATCATAATATAATACGCTTTAAGATGATAATTGAGAAGGACATAAGTATGACGAAAACCAGGTTAATAGATTGGAGAAAAGCTGACTTTGAAGGGCTGAGAATAGAGCTTGGTAAAATAAAATGGGCAACAATATTGTCAAACAACGATGTGGAGCAGCAATGGGAAACATTTAAAACAGTGTTCAACAGAGTGCAGGAACAATATATTCCGTTAAAAGGAAAGAACAAACTAAACACGAATGAGACTCCATGGATGAATAAAGCCATAAGGGTATTGAGGGTTAGGAAAGGGGCATACATTAAGTACATAGACAGCAGGGGGTTGCATGATAAGGGAGAATACAAAAAGATTAGGAGAGAAGTCAAAAAAACAAGTAGGAAGGCAAAGAAGAACTATGAAATGAAATGACCAAGGAACATAAAATAAAATAGTAAAATATTTTACAGGCACATCAATAAAAAAGGGAAGGTTGGGATGGGAATAGGGCCATTTAGGGATAGACAGGATAATACCACATGTAACGATAGAGATATCGCAGAAATATTAAATAATTATTTTGTTTCAGTATTTACCAGGGAGATAGAACAGGTGGCCATGACCTAGGGATATGCGGTCATTGGACGATGAGATTAGTAATGAGTTAAGTACATTTAAAATAAAAAGAGGGGTTATATTAAATAAACTAATCAAACTTAAAGAGGATAAAAACCCCTGGTCTGGATGGATTACATCCATACATTTGAAAAGAATCTTGGGAAGAGATAGCAGAGGCCTTATTACACATATTTAATAATTTGTTAGAAAAAGGCGTAGTGCCAGAGGACTGGTGGATAGCTAATGTAATACCTATATTTAAAAAGGGGGACAGAACATGTCCAAAGAATTATAGACCAGTCAGCTTAACATCGGTGGTAGAGAAAATAATGGAATCCCTTCTAAAGGAGAAAATAGAAGAACATCTAAAAACCAAAAATATAATAACGAACAGTCAGCATGGGTTTCAAAATGGAAAACTTGCTTGACCAACCTCACTGAATTTTTTGAAGAGATAAGAGAGAGAGTAGACAAGAGTAATGCAGTAGATGTAATTTATCTAGATTTTCAAAAGGCCTTCGATAAGGTACCCCATAATGGACTGATGAACAAGGTCAGAGAATGCGGAGTCAGAGGACAAGTAGCAGAATGGATCGCTAGCTGGCTTCAAGACAGAAAGCAGAGAGTAGGGGTAAAGGGTAACTATTCACATTGGCAGAAGGTGGGTAGTGGTGTTCCACAAGGATCAGTGCTGGGACCACTGTTGTTCACAATTTATATTAACGATTTAGACTTTGGAATCAAAAACACAATTTCTAAATTTGCGATGACACCAAATTGGGGCAATAGTCAATACTGAGGAGGAGTGCAACAAATTACAGGAAGACATTAATAAACTTGCAGAATGGGCATATAATTGGCAAATGAAGTTTAACACAGATAAATGTGAGGTATTACATTTTGGTAGGCAGAACATGGAAGTCACTTATTACTGGGAGGGTGCGAGTCTGGGTGGGGTAGAGGAACAAAGGGATCTCGGAGTACACATACACAAATCACTAAAAGTTGCGACAAAGATTTGCAAGGCCATTAAAAAAGCAAACCAAGCACTAGGGTTTATTTCTAGAGGTATAGAATTGAAAAGTAGGGAAGTTGTGCTAAACCTGTATCGAACATTGGTTAGACCGCACTGCGTACAGTTCGAGTCGCCATATTATAAAAAGGATATAGAGGCACTGGAGAGGGTGCAGAGAAGATTTACAAGAGTCATACCAGAAATGCGATGGTATACATATCAGGAAAGGATGGACAGGCTGGGTCTTCTTTTTTTCTTGAAAAAAGGCTGAGGGATGACCTAATAGAGGTCTTTAAAATTATGAAAGGTCTTGATAATATGGATAGAGAGAGAATGTTTCCACTTGTGGGGAAGAGCTTAACTAGAGGCCATCGATATAAGATAGTCACCAAGAAATCAAATAGGTATATCAGAAGAAACGTTTTTACCCAGAGAGTGGTGAGAATGTGGAACTCGCTACCACAGGGAGTGACTGAAGTGCATAGTATCGATGCATTCAAGGGGAGGCTAGACAAACATATGAGGGAGAAGGGAATAAAGGGTTATGCTGATAGATTTAGATGAGGAAAGACGGGAGGAGGCTCGAGTGGAGCACAGATGCCGGCATGGACTGGTTAGACCTATTGACCTGTTTCTGTGCTGTATATTCTATGTAATTCTATGTAAAGCCTATTTCATGGAAACACTGCCAGAGTGGGCATTCCTCTATTGTAGCTGGAGAAATGTTCCTTTCAAGTACACATTCAAAATGTCCTCATGCACGGAACATTTTGCATTAAGGTCAGTCTGAACCTCGGGCCGAATCTTTGGCATAATTGGGCACATTTTGTAATATGGTGAGCTTCAACTTGGAACATAACTGAATCATTCTGGGATTCAGAAACGATCTGACAAATTCTGAGCCAGCTCTGGAAATTCTGAAATGACAGGAATGAGAGTGTCACCCCGATAATATGCTGGAACCCCTGGATCAGGATAGTGCCCTTCTCCTGACATTTTTTGATATTTCCATTTCCCAGACTCCCTAGTCTTCTGGCTTCTCCAATGAGGATTGCTGAATTTGTGCCAGATGTGCTAAATATCACGGTGTTTGTGTGTGCATTCATATCCATTGGAAATTGGGAGGAGACTGTCCCAACTCATTATTCTTAGGACCTTCACCACCATTTCAAACTCAAAGTCATGACTGAAAATATATTTTTAAAGAGAACAAACTCTTCAGTTACTTTATTTATGATGGATTTGAACTTAGGTCCCAGAAATAAAGGTAGCACCTTAAAAGACTGCCCTAAATGAAAGCAGAACTTTGTTTACTATTTTTGGGTTGATTTTAACCCAGGTCCCAGACGTGAATGGCATCACTCAGTCACAGTCACCCCAGTCACAGAATGGAGACATCTGATTGAGCTGCATTCAATCCTGGATCTTACTGGTGAAACTACAGTATTGTAACTCATTATCCCACTCAATTTCCATGTCTAATTCATCATAGGCAGCCCCTCGAAGCGTCAAAAAGGGATGAGTTCACAGGCATTTCAATGTTCCAGATCCCGAACTAATATTCTAGATCCCGAACTACATCCTTAAGGTGGAAGATGCCTGTGTGTGGATTTTTTTAACGTGTGGTGGCCGTTGCACACCAGCCACCACACGGGCTTGACAGAGCTAGGTCTTGGTCCAGTGGCAAGGATTAACCAAGACGACTGGAGACCAGCTCTGCTGCATGGACCTAGTGCGCACACATATCGCAGTGTGGGCTGGCCCGTGCTGCCCCTGGGCCCTCGCCTCTTCTGGGCCTCAGACTCACGCCTCTCCTGGGCCCCGGTCACTTCCCTCTACAAACTCTTGCTGCTCCTTCGCCCCTCCTGCTGTGCCTGCCCGCAGCGCAATCAGCGACCTGGCTTCGCAGCCGTCGCCCTCCTGCAGCAGCACGCGCTGCTCCCTGCAGTGGTATACCATCGCACGCTGCTCCCTCCAATGGCCCCGGCCTGCTGATAGTCTTGCAGGCTGAGACCGCACCAATTACCGGCCCGGAAATGTCTAATTGTCTTAGTTCTAACACACTTAGCAAAAAGCTGAGATGCTAAATCCTACATTAAACATCAGCCTTCTCCTTCACTGATGTAAGATTTGTGATCCTCTATTGTAGTTAGCCATGAATACTCACTCATGCAGTTCCTGTAGCTGGGCGATCTGGAGATTGTGTTCTTCTATCAATAGCTGCACTTGTTCCTCAGGAACCAAACCCTGCAAAAAGGAGGGAAAATATAATAGATTAACGTCACAGTGCTGTGCATTAGACTATGGCGTTGGCTCAAATCAGCCCTGACCGATGAGATGCCGGTGTTTGAATGTCCAGAGTCTATACAATACAAACATGCAAATATGAGAATAGGAGAAAATAATGGACACACAGGAGTGAGTCACAGGTTGGAATCTAATTGAGGGATTCAGGTGATTTATATATTGACAATAATACATAGTGAGACAGTGAGTGTTGGCAGACTGTTCAACTATGGAACGCAACACTGCCAAGTCCAGTCCTGTTCTCATCTAACATCTGCACATAAGTACTTGTCAACAGAGGTCGCTAGAATGGTCAGCAGCAGAAATCTCTGGCTGCTTTTATATTGCGTTTTTTGTTTCTCTTTCTCTTCAGCTGTATATTGTACTTACTGATTTTGCTATGGAAAAGGATGCCCAGGACATGGCGGAAGTGCAGCTTTCTCTTAGCTCAGGTTTTTCGACGCAGTTCTCAAGCTCATCCCGGCTGGTTTCCTTCAGGTCTATCCCTGTGGAAGAATTACGCACAAAGAAGTCATGGTTTTCTTTGAGTGTTAAGTACTAGCCAGGACAATGGGAGAGTTTCCCTGCTCTTCTTCATAGTGCCGTGCGATCTTCTACGTCCACCTGAGAGAGCAGACGGGGCCTCAGTTTAACGACTCATCTGAAAGACGGCACCTCCGACAGTGCAGCGCTCCCTCAGTACGCTACTGAAATGTCAGCCTGGATTATGTGCTCAAATCTCTGGGGCTTGAACATACAACTCCCCCACTCAGAGGCAAGAGTGCTACCACTGAGCCAAGGCTGATAACTTAGCCCCAATTTTAACATAGAATGGACGTGTGGTGTGCGGGGGCTGGACTGGGAGGGGAGCGCTCACCATGGCACCAACGTGAGGCCTGTGCGATTTTTAATGTGTCTCATTTAAATGTCCCGACACTGACTACCAGCCAAAGCCTGCAGCAAGCGGAAGCAGAAAATCATGCGGCTGCACCAGGGGATGAAGGATATGGTCCTCGGCAAGGTAAATGGTAGAGGAATACTTGGTGATTGCAGTTGAGGGAGGGGGCCACCTGGGACAGAGGGGGCCTATGGTTTTCTTGCAGTGTCAAAAGAAGACATTGTGGTCCTTCTGGCCCACAAGGAAACCTTAAAAGAAAATAACTTATCGAGGCCTCTTCTGACCATGGTCCTGAGCAATTCGTGTATTTCACAATTAAAACTGTGTCGGGGTCCAAATTACGTCATCCGACTCCAACATTTAAATATTTATCAGCCCCCACCTGCCTGCAGCGGCTGGCCTCGACACTCCTGAAAACCCGAGTTAAAATGGTAGGGGTTGTGAATGGGGCAGGAACTCAGAGTGTATTGCTCGGTCGTCATTTTAACACATCGCCTGCACTGTTTCCTGCCGGGCGGGCAGGGTTAAAATCGGGGCACTTGTTTTTATTTTATTTCTATTTATTTTTCTTAACAAGTTTTACCTGTGGCATCCAAGACGAGCTCCTCTAGACTCCAAGCCTCAGTGGACTGGTCCTTCCACATTAATTCCTCTAACTCCTCTAAGCAGAGGCTGATGCACAAGACTGCTACGGTTCTTGCTGGTGAGCGTGTAGATTTAGGAGTAAAAAGCTGAATTTCTACATAACTCATGCGTTTCTGTTCCATCAGTAGATCCTGAGAGGAAGTCAAGGCAGGGGTATCAGCCTCGCTACCTGTGTACAATTGCATTTCACTTTATTTATTTACTCCATTTAAGTTCTGTTTATCGAGTCGAGGAATGTCAGCGCTGGAGAATGGAACATTGTTCCACTTTCTGTCCTGAGGCACCAACACTGAGCAGCATGAAGCTTTATCTACATTTCCCCATGACGCTTTTTTAGGTCAAGGACAGCACTGGTTGGATGCAGAGTGAAGCTCCCTTTAAACTGTCCTTTCAATCATTGTCCATTCCGCACAGGCTAGTAACAACATAAAGAATCCCTTTATACTGCCTGATGACGCACTCCCAGGTCAGGTACATCTTGGATTAGAAGCTCCTTCTAAGCTGCTTCATTAAGCACTCCAAGGCCAGGTACAATACTTGTTAGACGCTCCCTCTACACTGCCATAGTAATATTTCTCAAGCCTGCCTCCCATTGAACCAATGTGACATTTTATTTATGACATCCACCATGTTTGAGTGAGACTGCCAATCTGTGCTGAATAATACGTAGTTTAATCCTATGGTCCCACAACTATCCATAACACGGTTGAAATTCCTTAAACTGATTTCAATTAGAATCTTTGCAACCAAAAAAGACAATCATGTAGGTTAGATTTAATTCTGAGAAGCAAACCAGATTTTAACTATGCTGTCCAGAATGTCCCAGGTTTTATGCCCAGCCTGTGCTGATCTCAGCCATGTAGCAGTGTAGTTGCTACAGTTAGCCTCAGCACCCTTTGGTTAGTGAGGGCAAAATTGGCCAGTGTTCCTGCTCCTGATCATTACTGAGTGATCACTGCTGGAAGGGTGCCATATGAATAGTGGGTTAGGGGAGGAGTAGATGTGAAAGTGATTGTCCCATAGTTCGAATAGCCTGTGGTACTCACTGTCTAGGCTTACCCATGAATAATATGCACTCAGGCAAGATACTGAAAGACAACCAACACCCAGGGAACTATTCCCCAGCAAGAAGTCAAATGCTTCTAGGAGAGAAGGAAGAAAATTGGCAGGGAGTGTAAAGAAATGGCAGTGTTTAACTTCATCTGCTCGGACCGGAACTGAAGGAGTTACTGTAGCGTCTGTAACAATTCAGGGGAACCCTTTGCCAATAAAATCCCCATGCTCTATAGTTGTAGATCAATGTATTGTGCATCGAAGAGAAATGAATTCAAATACTGTGTTAATCTTCATGTAGACCGCAGTTTTGAAAGCAAAAAAACAATTTAATTTGGAGTCCAGCATATATGACAGTTTATTATAACTTATTTCTAGGTCTGGGGGTGAGAGGAAAGGTTTGTTTGGGGTGCAAATATGCAATGCCACCCTCTACGCACGTCAATAATTTGTCTCCACACTCTAGATTCCTTGGTGCTACACATCACCCCCTCACCAAAGAGGCTGGCAGACACAAGTTATGAGAGTTCTGCTGATATAACACTAAGGGCTCGATTTTAAGGGCGGGATCAGGGCGGGGGGCTCCGAGGCAGTTGGGAAACTCGCCCTGCCGACTCCAACGGCAGGGACTGGTTTGCATGTGAGGCTTCGGTTTCCTGCCCGCTGCCAGCAGGTTGAGAGGCTGGCTGACTGCGGATAGCTAGGCCCGCGGCACTAGGCCGCACAGAGGAGGGAGGGCGGGATCAGGGATCGGGCCGGGCCATTAAAAAGGAATGGGGAGGAGGGTGCTCGGTCAGGGATCAGGGATTGGGCTGGACCATTAAAAAGGAATGGGGGAGGGAGGGCAGAGATTGATGGGGGGGGGTGCGGGGGGTGAGAGAGGTGGGGGTGGGGTTGGAAAGAGAGGATTGGGGCTGGATGATCGGGTGGGTGAAGGGAAGAACGTGACCGACCACCAGAAGATCGTTGCTGGCCTCAGCATCATCAGTGGGGGTGGGAGGGAGACCTGGGAGGGGTGTTGGGGGTGATCTGAGGCCTTGACCTGGGGGGTCTCCGATTGCAGGGGGTGGGTTCGGTAGGGACCCTGGGTCCAGGAGATAGGTATAAAGGCACTTACCTCCTGGATCCTGCAGTCCCTGCCTTGCTGTAATTGCCGGGTTTTACGAATTGTGTTAATCCCATCCACATGCAGTTAAAAACAAAATGGAGGTTAAAAAAGAGGCTTCCGGCCTCATTATAATATTTAAATTGATGCCAGCCTCCTGAGAGCAGGTTGGCTGCCAGGCCCCATTCTGCTTCCCATTCCGCCTCCGTTAAAATCGGAAGTGGGCGGGTTGGAGGCGGGTTCAGATCGGGAATCCAACTTTTAGTGGGAGTTGTGTACAGACCTCCAAACAGTAGTAGTGATGTTGGGGAGGGCATCAAACAGGAAATTAGAGGTGCATGCAATAAAGATGCAGCAGTTATAATGGGTGACTTTAATATGCACATAGATTGGGCTAACTAAACTGGAAGCAATACAGTGGAGGAGGATCTCCTGGAGTGCATAAGGGATGGTTTTCTAGACCAATATGTCGAGGAACCAACTAGGGGGGAGGCCATCTTAGACTAGGTGTTGTGTAATGAGAGAGGATTAATTAGCAATCTCGTTGTGCGAGGCCCCTTGGGGAACATTAAATGGTGGAATTCTGCATTAGGATGGAGAATGAAACAGTTAATTCAGAGACCATGGTCCAGAACTTAAAGAAGGGTAATTTTGACGGTATGAGGCGTGAATTGGCTAGGATAGATTGGCGAATTATATTTAAGGGATTGACTGTGGATGGGCAATGGCAGACATTTAGAGACCGTATGGATGAACTACAACAATTGTACATCCCTGTCTGGCGTAAAAATAAAAAAGGGAAGGTGGCTCAACCGTGGCTATCAAGGGGAATCAGGGATAGTATTAAAGCCAAGGAAGTGGTATACAAATTGGCCAGAAATAGCAGCGAACCCGGGGACTGGGAGAAATTTAGAACTCAGCAGAGGAGGACAAAGGGTTTGATTAGGGCAGGGAAAATGGAGTACGAGAAGAAGCTTGCAGAGAACATTAAGACGGATTGCAAAAGTTTCTATAGATATGTAAAGAGAAAAAGGTTAGTAAAGACAAACGTAGGTCCCCTGCAGTCAGAATCAGGGGAAGTCATAACGGGGAACAAAGAAATGGCAGACCAATTGAACAAGTACTTTGGTTCGGTATTCACTAAGGAGGACACAAACAACCTTCCGGATATAAAAGGGGTCAGAGGGTCTAGTAAAGAGGAGGAACTGAGGGAAATCCTTATTAGTCGGGAAATTGTGTTGGGGAAATTGATGGGATTGAAGGCCGATAAATCCCCAGGGCCTGATGGACTGCATCCCAGAGTACTTAAGGAGGTGGCCTTGGAAATAGTGGATGCATTGACAGTCATTTTCGAACATTCCATTGACTCTGGATCAGTTCCTATCGAGTGGAGGGTAGCCAATGTAACCCCACTTTTTAAAAAAGGAGAGAGAAAACAGGGAATTATAGACCGGTCAGCCTGACCTCAGTAGTGGGTAAAATGATGGAATCAATTATTAAGGATGTCATAGCAGTGCATTTGGAAAATGGTGACATGATAGGTCCAAGTCAGCATGGATTTTGTAGGTTAAAATATCCCCCCCGTGTTTAATGAGTTCAGGTGTGATCTTTGCTTCGCTCCTGATCAGAGCTGTGCCAGAAAGTGGGTGGGAGGGCGGGGAGTGGGGGGAGAGAAAGAAAGTCAGAAGGGACTTAAGTTGCTTGGATAGTCTCACGCTCAAAGTGAGCAATAAGGCTACAATCTTGGCAGCAAATATGGTGAGGCTGGTGGGGCAACCAAAAACTTACCAGAAGATAAATTATATTAAAAACAACGAATAGAAAATCAGGAGCATGTCACTGCTACCTGTGGCAATCGGAACTCCCCTTCGGCAATCACTCCTTCCCGATCCCGGAAAAGCAACACCTCCAGCAAAGCGGAATCATCCTTTCCTCCGGACATGAACATTTCAAACTTTGCTCCTTGGGTACTGAGATACAAATAAAAATCAAGAACCATGTTAGAGAACAATGGTTTTAGATCCCTGAAAAACATATGGCTTGATCTGGAAGTCCTGGATCAATTCACTGCCAGCAAACTGCATCTTTTCCTTGATGGTTTTTCATTTTATTTTCCTGGTATGGCCACACGCCAAGCAAAGGAATGTTTCCCAAGTTAAGAAATCCAAGTGAAAAGGCCTAAAGTGCAGGACATCACAAAGGTTAAAAAGAGAAGACTAGGTAAAGAAGTAGCAATTAAATGACACCTAGCTTGGTTTTAAAAGCAGGTAGATCGTAGGAGGAACAAAAGATAGAGAGGTAATAAGGGGATAAGGGGATTATGGGGAGCGGGCAGGGAAGTGGAGCTGAGCCCATGATCAGATAAGCCATGATCTTATTGAATGGTGGAGCAGGCTCGAGGGGCCTTTTGGCCTACTCCTGCTCCTATTTCTTATGTTCTTATGTAATGAGTCCCACAGGATGGAGGTAGAGTAGGAGAGGATGACCTTTGATTTCAAGCATGAGGACATTATTAATAACTTCAGAGCCATGGTCACATTGCATTTGATGGTTCACCTAGGAATGTCTAGGCAGCACACTGCACAATTGGACTGCTGCAAAGAGTGCCAAAGATGACTCACTCCTTGTGGAGGGAGGCAGAGCATGCAGGGAGGTCCTCTTCCCTTCGAATGGGCGGATAAGACCTCCCCAGGAGATCAAAGGAGCCTAGCTCCAAATAGCAGAGAAGGTAAACAGCCGGGATGTGGTCAGGAGTACCTGGGTGCAGTGCCGGAAAGGTTTCAATGATCAGGAAAGGTGAGTACAAAGCCACACTCAGCTTCATTCTGCTGTGCCTCTCATCACATCCCCATCACTCTGCCTTCCCTATCCTACTCCTGCACACCCTTACAGCAAAATACCTTGCACCACTATCCATCCCTCTCTCTATCTATGTTATCACATCCCCATCTGACCAGCCACCCATCACACTCACCCACGTCCTAATGCAACCATACCAACTAACAACACACAAGGCCACTTGGCATTGCCACCCCACTCCATCATAGTCTCCCTCTAAAGATGTAACCGATCCATTCCTTACACTCATTCCATCGCTCTCACTCAACCTTCTCTTTCCCTCCTTGCAGGAGAAGAGAGCCCACAATAAGGCGGCCAGGGAGAGAACTGGAGGGGAATGTCATCATTGGTGACCCCAACATCAGCCGAGGAGGCTGTGCTGGATGTTTCTGGAGTCGCTGAGCAGCTGGAGGTGGGAGATGGAGAGAGGGGACATTTCAGCAACCTGGTGACAGAATTACACATCATGCAGCCAAATGGCATACACCAGTCACTCATATGGGGACTGATGTCAGCAGCTGAATGGTCATCTTGTGCACAATGGTATCTGTACTCATTCTTCAAATGACATATCTAACTCATCTCTTTTCTCTCCCACAGGTCCATCAAGAGCTCCCCCCCCCCCCCCACTTTCCACCACCCAGGAGGAAGAGGAAGACGACTTCTCAGAGGAGCCTCCAGCCTCTGAGGTCACACTATCACCAGACATAACGCATCCAGCACCAACGCAGATACGCATACCTCGGTGGGTCACACGCGAGATAGAACAGAGTTGTCACCTGGTGTCTTACAACTCAAGAGCAGATGGTGGAGACAGGGACAGCAGTGAGGATTCCTCATTGGAGGGCACAGGACAAGCCCAGCTCTGCTCAGCTGCATGTAGACGCTGAGCCTCGGGGCCATCCAGAAAGAGGGCGATCCTGGTGGTGCAGCAAGAAGTGCAGGAGGCTTTGACAGGTTTTGCAAGCGTAATGTTTACAAATGTTCAGAAAATGGAGGAGTCCATCTCCAACATGAGCATCACCATGTTGCAGGTGATGGCAACTGTAGGCTCTTCCATAGATAGGATGGCAACCTGCATGGAGCAGTTAATGCTCCACTCACAGGAGCACATGGTCTCTATGGAGAATAGATGGCAGACGCTCATAGACCTCCTGTCTAGGAGGGATGTCAACGTAGGCATGAGTCCTCATGATCCCACTGCTGTGCAACACAGTGCTCTCCAGCTCCTTGTTAGCAGGGAAGTGCGGGTGGCCCATGAGAGGGATGATGGTGAGAGGGGACATGGAAGTGGGGGCTCCTCTCAATGCACTCACACTTCTCCCTTGCTGCCACCCCCTCAGTCAGAGTCCCAGATGCCGCCTCGGATCGCGATGGCTTAGTCTGCCCCTGCTCAGTCGCAGGAAGAGCAGTCTTTGGCGAGGCCATCAGAGGCTCCAAAACCCAGAGGATATCCTCCAAAAGCATCTACGCAGTTGCAGCAGGGAAATGAGCAGGCTGCCTCTACTTCTGCTGAGGCCACAGGGGTAGCACCTCTTAGAAATACACGCGAGAGAAAGATTCACAAGGGTAGCCACTTGTGTGTTATGTTAAATGATTATGTAAAGTTTCCGTTACTGTAATGTCACACATAAAAATCTTTATTTTCACCACTTTTCACCACATGGACAAATCTGTGTGCACCTTTGGACGTGGTTTAGTGAGTTGCAGTGAATGGTGAGACATAACGTTACCTCCAGTAGTAGTGGTCAGTGTGAAAGGAATAGGTTGGTCATTGTAGGGATGCTTTATGGTGTTGCTGTGGGGTGGTGCCAACCTGGCAGCCATATGTGTGTAATGCTTAAAGTTAAGTAAATCTGGCCACGATGAGTCCATCGCTGGCCTCCCGGGTAGCAACATGATCGAGTGCTGGTGTGATCTGGACCGCAGTTTCCTCTGAAGAGGCTGTGTGCTCGGTGCCTTGCTCCTTGTTTATCGTTAATCCTCGCTGATGTGCTATGTTGTACAGGGTTTGGCAGACCATGACGATTCTGGAGACACTGACTGCTGCATACTGAAGGGCGCCTCCAGATCTGTCAAGGCATCTGGAGTGCATTTTCAGCATGTCTATTGTCTGATCTATGACACATCTGGTAGAAATGTGGCTTTCATTATATTTCTCCTGCGCCTCAGTACTTGGCCTCCTCAAGGATGTCATGAGCCACGCCTTCCGAGGATAGCCTTTGTCTCCAAGCAGCCGCCGGAAATTCTGTTTGAACGAGCGAAGAGCTAGGGAGGATGAACTGGCGCAGGACGAGAGTCATGCCAGTTGCCAGGGAATCTGGCGCACCCATGCCCGATAATCTTCCCATGGTTGCAGATGAGCTGCACACTGAGGGAGTGGAAGTCCTTGCAGTCGACAAAGACTCCTGGGTGATGGTGGGGTGCCCTGATGGCCACGTGTGTGCAGTCGATGACGCCCTGCACCCGTGGGAAGCCAACCAGAGCCGCAAAGCCCAGCGCCCGCTCAGTAACACTGGCTTCACTAAGGATGTAACGAGCAGGATGGCTAAAGGGGAACCAGTAGTTGTCGTATATTTGGATTTCCGGAAGGCATTCGATAAGGTGCCACATAAAAGGTTACTGCACAAGATTAGAGTTCACGGGGTTGGGGGTAACATATTAGCATGGATAGAGGATTGGCTAACTAACAGAAAACAGAGAGTCGGAATAAATGGGTCATTTTCAGGTTGGCAAACTTTAACTAGTGGGGTGCCGCAGGGATCAGTATTGGGGCTTCAATTATTTACAATCTATATTAATGACTTGGATGAAAGGACCGAGTGTAATGTAGCCAAATTTGCTGATGATACAAAGATAGGTGGGAAAGAAGTTGTGAGGAAGACGCAAAGAATCTGCAAAGTGATATAGACAGGCTAAGTGAGTGGGCAAAAATTTGGCAGATGGAGTATAATGTGGGAAAATGTGAGGTTATCCACTTTGGTAGGAAAAATAAAAAAGCAAATTATTATTTAAATAGGGAGAGATTACAAAATGCTACGGTACAGAGTGATCTGAGCGTTCTTGTGCATAAAACAGACAAAGTTAGCATGCAGGTACAGCAAGTAATCAGGAAGGCAAATGGCCTTTATTGCAAGGGGGATGGAGTATAAAAGTAGGGAAGTTCTGCTGCAACTGTACAGGGCATTGGTAAGACCACAGCTGGAGTACTGCGTACAGTTTTGGTCTTCTTATTTAAGGAGGGATATACTTGCATTGGAGGCTGTTCAGAGAAGGTTCACGAGATTGATTCCTGAGATGAAGGGGTTGTCTTATGTTGAGTCTATACTCATTGGAGTTTAAAAGAATGAGAGGTGATCTTATTGAAAATATAAGATTCTGAGGGGGCTAGACTGAGGGGGCTAGTCAGGGTAGAAGCAGAGAGAATGTTTCTCCTCGTGGAAGAATTTCGAACTAGGGGTCATAGTTTCATAATAAGGAAGGGGTTGCCCATTTAAAACAGAGATGAGGCAGTATTTCGTTTCTCAGAGGGTCGTGAATCTTTGGAATTCTCTACCCCAGAGAGCTGTGGAGGCTGGGTCTTTGAATATATTAAGAGATAGATTTTTGAACGATAAGGGAGTCAAAGGTTATGGGGAGAATTAGTGCCAAGATCAGATGAGCCATGATCTTATTGGCTCGAGGGGCCAAATGGCCAACTCTCGCTCCTATTTCTTATGTTCTTATGTTCATCAGTGGCAAAGTTAATATCATTGGTTGACTTGTCAAACAGAGCATTGGTGACCTGTGTGATACATCTTTCGACGTTGACTATGAGATGTCGCTAATGTTTACTGCAGATCCCTGGAAGGAGCCTGAGGTGAATAAGTTGAGGGTGCTGGTGACCTTGACAGCCACTGGCAAGGTGTGTCCACCCACTCCTCTGGGCTGCAGGTCTTGCTCCAGCAATGCGCAAATGTCTGCGACAACCTGACACACTGCTGCGACGTCATGTAGAGGAAGCTCATCCTCTGCCTGTATACCCTGTGTTGGGAGTATCGCCTCTAGCATGGTGCAACCGTGCGCTGATGCCCTCTGTACTATGCAGCATCATGTGGTTGAGGAGAAGGTTGGCGCAAGATCCTGCAAATTCCCTGGGTGGACAGACGCACCAACGTTAGCGTCCTCGACCAGGCCAACATCCAGGACACCCTCAAAGCCTCCCTGATAAAGTGCACCAACCCCACTGACACCTGGGAGTCCCTGGCCAAAGACCGCCCTAAGTGGAGGAAATGCATCCGGGAGGTCGCTGAGCACCTCGAGTCTCATCGCCGAGAGCATGCAGAAATCAAGCACAGGTAGCAGAAAGAGCATGCGGCAAACCAGTCTCACCCTCCCTTACCCTCAACGACTATCTGTCCCACCTGTGACAGGGACTACGGTTCTCGTATTGGACTATTCAGCCAACTAAGGACTCATTTTTAGAGTGGAAGCAAGTCTTCCTCGATTCTGAAGGACTGCCTATGATGATGATGATGACTGCTGGTGTTGGGGCTTCTCGTGGTATGATTCTGAGCACCAAGATGAGACAGTATAGATGGTACCCATGCTGATGGAATAGATGGCAGGTCAAGTAGTGATGACAGAAGCAATATGTCAATGGGGTGATAGGTCCTAACAATGAGCTGACACTAGATGGTGACATTGCTGGAAAGACTTGCAGCCTGCAGAAATATAAATCTGTGCTGACAATGCAGTCAGCAAGAGCTTCTGCCTGAGGAAAGTGATCAGATGTGAGGTGGGAGTTTTTAAATTGTACTTTTCATGCTGTCCACTAATTAGCTGGATCAATGGCCACTCAACTCCCGCCTCAGGTTGACAGGCTTGGTTCCCGAGCTACATGATTCCCATGGTCATCCAGTGAAATTTGAAGGGTAGAGTTAAAGAGAGTCTTAAGGGGCTGGCAAGTACCTAATAATTATTTAAATTAGCTCGCCCGCCTATTCCGTTCGGGTCGCTAATGTGCCGGAAAATGCGCCCGAGGTGCGTGGGGCAGGAGGAGGGCGGGTTCCTGACCCGCTGCAAGATTTTTCAAATTTCTCACCCGACCCACCTCCAATCACGCTCGCATGGACCCCAGAAAATTACGGCCCTACTGTCTAGGTTCCAAAATGAAGAATGGCCACTTGAGTGAGATATTGGAGGATATCCATCACCTTTGGAACTGTGCCCCAGCTGGAGTCAGTTTCAAGGAACAGCAGAGAAAACAGGGGGGGGGTGGTGGGGTGGGAAGGCAGCACTTACCCAGTCAGCACAGATTCCACGGCTGCCTTTGCAAACTCACTCTTGGCTGCTTCTGATGCTTTTAAAATTCCAGATTTTGACCCAGTGACAGGCAGATCTATCAACAGGAAAAAATTCAGAACACTTAGCATTAAATGAGTGCCATCAACCCAACCAATGAGATTACAGCGCTGGTCTCACAATGTGTATCTTATTACCAGTGAATATTCTTTTCTCCAGCTAAGTTATGTTCGTGCTATTTCCCCCCACGGTCTCTTTCACATCACACACAAAAGATTAAAGGATGTCAATGCTGGCAGTGAAATATTTTACCACATTCTCTGTTCAGGAATCCCAGCTCAGATAATGCATGGGCTGCATGCAGAGTAAGGATCTTTTTACACGGCTCCATCGCACACTCCCATGTCAGGTTATAGCATTGTTAAATGCAGCATATAACTCCTTCTATTATTTACAATCAAGGACCTCCAGGTCAGATACATCCTGGGTTAAAGCAGAGTAAAGGGCCCTCAAATCTGGAATAAATGTATTCCATTGCCAAGCACTGAAATTCCTCATTTTGATGAGTAAAAAAAATCACTAATATATACTGTACTTTTAATAAACTATCTGATTAGTACTCTACTGTCCTCATCAAGATGATACGTTTTATTCCACTTTTACAGAGATTAATGCGTAACAGTGATATATGGTTAGCCACAAAGTATGATTTATATTCCTCCAAGTGAGGTTTCCCTTATATATGATGAAATTACTTATAATCAGCTTCAGAGGTAGGAAATAAATCATATTACACCAGCCATGGCTCACACTTTTTCTACAACACCGAATAATTTGTCCAGCCAATTAGATAATCTTCATTACATATTAGGATAAATTCACCAACCACCCATTAAAAAAATTCATTCATAACAGCTCCACTCATCATTCTGCACTCAACCAGTGTGTAGCTGAGCTATGCAGAAATAGGAAGATCTCAGGTTTGATTCCAGGTCTGTGCTTAGTTGGCTTATCTCAGCAAATGCCACTCTAATTGGCATCATTGCCCCATGGTTAGTGGGAGTGGGGGGGGGGGGGGGCGGCGTGGAGGAGATCGGGCAGGGTTTCTGTCCCTTCAGCTATCCTGAAACCCCTACTGAGGGTGTATGTACAATAATGTTGGAACGATAGGAACAAACTTATTTGAGTTCCCCCTATGGATGAATAGCCTGACAACATTTACTGTCAAAGCTCACACTTGAATAATAGCCACTTGTGCATGATGCTAGGGGATGACCACAAACCAGCAAAGAGACAACATCTTCAAAAAAGGAACATAAAATTTAAAAAGTGAAAAAGAATTCACCAAGTTATGGTGAATATGATTTATATCCAGCAAGTCAAACAAACATGTAATATACTCACAACTGAATCCTTAATGAAATCACTCATGCACAACTTGGTCAGGTCTGTGTGCTAAGTAAACAAATTGGCCATGATATTTACAGGGAGGTGGGGAAGGAGTGGAGACGCGTGTTTGTGAGGGGGAAATCCTGGAAATGTCAGGAATGCAGAAGTTCTGCCGAATTTAACAGCAGGACTTCGTCATTATTTTCTTTTAGCTCCGTTTCCCGTGTGGCAGCTGGAGGGATTATCATCATCACCTTCATAGGCAGTCCCTCAGAATCGAGTCCACTCTCAGCATGAGTTCTTAGGTGGCAGAACAGTCCATTACGAGAACCACAGTCTCTGTCACAGGTGGGACAGACAGTGGTTGAAGGAAAGGGTGGGTGGAGAGTCTGGTTTGCCGCACACTCCTTCCGCTGCCTGCGCTAGATTCCTGCATGCTCTCGGCAATGAGACTCGAGGAGCTCAGCGCCCTCCCGGATGCACTTCCTCCACTTAGGGCGGCCTTTGGCCAAGGACTCCTAGGTGTCAGTGGAGATGTTGCACTTTATCAGGGAGGCTTTGAGGGTGTCCTTGTAATGTTTCCACTGCCCACCTTTGGCTCGTTTGCCGTGGATGAATTCCGAGTAGAGCGCTTGCTTTGGGAGTCTCGTGTCTGGTATGCGAACGATCTGGCCTGCCCAGCGGAGCTGATCAAGTGTGGTCAGTGCTTCAATGCTGGGGATGTTGGCCTGGATGAGGACGCTAACGTTGATGCGTCTGTCCTCCCAGGGGATTTGTAGGATCTTGTGGAGACATCGTTGGTGGTATTTCTCCAGCGACTTGAGGTGTCTACTGTACATGGTCCATGTCTCTGAGCCATACAGGAGAGCGGGTATAAGAACATAAGAATTAGGAACAGGAGTAGGCCATCTAGCCCCTCGAGCCTGCTCCGCCATTCAACAAGATCATAGCTGATCTGGCCGTGGACTCAGCTCCACTTACCCGCCTGCTCCCCATAACCCTTAATTCCCTTATTGGTTAAAAATCTATCTATCTGTGATTTGAATACATTCAATGAGCTAGCCTCAACTGCTTCCTTGAGCAGAGAATTCCACAGATTCACAACCCTCTGGGAGAAGAAATTCTTTCTCAACTCGGTTTTAAATTGGCTCCACCGTATTTTGAGGCTGTGCCCCCTAGTTCTAGTCTCCCCGACCAGTGGAAACAACCTCTCTGCCTCCATCTTGTCTATCCCTTTCATTATTTTAAATGTTTCTATAAGATCACCCCTCATCCTTCTGAACTCCAACGAGTAAAGACTCAGTCTACTCAATCTATCATCATAAGGTAACCCCCTCATCTCTGGAATCAGCCTAGTGAATTGTCTCTGTACCCCCTCCAAAGCTAGTATATCCTTCCTTAAGAAAGGTGACCAAAACTGCACGCAGTACTCCAGTTGCGGCCTCACCAATACCCTATACAGTTGCAGCAGGACCTCCCTGCTTTTGTACTCCATCCCTCTCGCAATGAAGGCCAACATTCCATTCGCCTTCCTGATTACCTGCTGCACCTGCAAACTAACTTTTTGGGTTTCATGCACAAGGACCCCCAGGTCCCTCTGCACTGCAGCATGTTGTAATTTCTCCCCATTCAAATAATATTCCCTTTTACTGTTTTTTTCCAAGGTGGATGACCTCACATTTTCCGACATTGAATTCCATCTGCCAAACCTTAGCCCATTCGCTTAACCTATTTAAATCTCTTTGCAGCCTCTCTGTGTCCTCTACACAACCCGCTTTCCCACTAATTACTAATTACTATGGCCCTGTAGACCATGAGCTTGGTGACAGTTTTGAGGGCCTGGTCTTCAAACACTCTTTTCCTCAGGCGGCCAAAGGCTGCACTGGCGCACTCGCACTGGAGGCGATGTTGGATCTCGTCGTCAATGCCTGCTCTTGTTGATAAGAGGCTCCCGAGATAGGGGAAAAATGGTCCACGTTGTCCAGGGCTGCGCCGTGGATCTTGATGACTGGGGGGCAGTGCTGTGCGGCGAGGGCAGGTTGGTGGAGGACCTTTGTTTTACTGATGTTTAGCATAAGGCCCATGCTTTCGTACGCCTCAGTAAATATGTCGGAGGGATTAACAGGCTGGCCAGCTGCTCAGCTCGAAAGGCAGCAGTAGAAGGCCGCAACCAAGGATGGTCCCCGGCAACCAGGGAACATCGCAGGTTGGTGGGGGGTGCTTGGGAGTTTGGCCCGGCAATCGGAAGGGAGGGGGGAGGATCAGAAAACATCACGGGTCTATTCGCCTGAACTATTCCTTGTGGTAGCAATATTTGACCCTGAGTTGAGCTTATGACCACATATCCACACCATCACTAAGGCTGCCTATTTCTACCTCCGTAACATTGCCCCTGCTTCAGCTCATCTACTGCTGAAACTCTCATCCGTGCCTTTGTTACCTCTAGACTTAACTATTCCACGCACTCCTGACTGGCCTCCCACATCCTACTCTACGTAAACTTTAGGTCATCCAAAACTTTGCTGCCCATGTCCTAACTCGCACCAAGTCCTGCTCGCCCATCACCCCTGTGCTCGCTGACCTACATTAGATCCCAGTTAAGCAACGCCTCGATTTAAAAATTCTCATCCTTGTTTTCGAATCTCTCCATGACCTCGCACCTCCCTATCTCTGGACTTACCTCCAGTCCTACGACCCTCCGAGATATCGGCGCTCCTCCAATTCTGACCTCTTGAGCATCCCTGATTATAATCGCTCCACCATTGGTGGCCGTGCCTTCAGCTGTCAAGGGAATTCCCTTCTTAAACCTTTTCCCCTCTCTACCTCTCTTTCCTACTTTAAGATGCTGCTTAAAATCTACCTCTTTATCTGCTCTAATATCTCCTTATACGCCTTGGTGTCAAATTGTGTTTGATAACGCTCCTGTGAAGTGCCTTGGGATGTTTTTCTACATTAAAGGCGCTATATGAATAGAAGTTGTTGTTGTTCAGTCCTGCCCGCCAACTGATCTGGTTTATATTGATAACCTCCAATCCCAATGAAAAAAGACGATATTGTTCTGAAACACTATCCAAGCTAACACAAGGGGTGAAATGCTAGAAACATAGAAACATAAAAACTTACAGCGCAGAAGGAGGCCATTTCGGCCCACCGTGTTCGCGCCGGCTGACAAAGACACTTTGGTGTCTATATCATTAAGTCCCAGTGATAAAATCCTTTAAAATGGCTCAGTCGATTATTTCCTTGTAAGGGCTTCTTTATATATAGTGGCAAAAACCATACCTGATTCTTCATCTTACCTTGTTTGCCTGCACTTATTTTGACCTGTTTCGGTGCTTTGTTTTTCTGCCTGGCTGCTGGGTCCCGGATAAGCTGTATTCGGTGATGCTCTTTTTGGTAGGTAAGCAGGCAAGACAGACCTTGCTCAAAAGGGCCATAAAATGTAGTCGCTGTCACACAGAGAAATCTGAATGAAAAGAAACAATTGCACATTAGAAGCTACGTGAAAGGAAATTAAAACCTTCTCTACTGGTCAATTATATGTCCATTGTGAGTGGTGCCATATAAAACTCCTTGGAATGGAGGTCAGTCCATTAAAATTGAGACCCCTTGGAATGGAATGTGAATCTTTGGAGACTATCGAGGAATTGGGTGCAGAGATCAGTACAGCCAATTTATGGCACTCCCTATTGCCTGGTCATTAAAACCAATCACTGGAAAATCAGGAGCACCACAAATCGGGTGAGCAGACCTCCACATCTGATTCTTTGATCTGCATTCCAGTTAAATGAAGTTCTGCACCAGGAATGGAGCCCCATAACATTTATCCGAAGTGTTCAGCAATCTAACAAAACTGGTTAGTAACCTGAAAATGGGTGAATGCTTGAGCTCCATTGACAATTGTGCAGTTAGATTTGATATTGTGTCTGTTATGCATGTAAACCTGTAATTACCATGTCTAACCACCAGAGGGCTTATCCCCTGGAGTCCTAAGGGACCCCACAATCACTTGGGAGCACCTGTATATAAGGAGGCCTCACAGGCTGGCGAGGCACTCTGAGATCTGTAATAAAGGACTACGGTCACACTTACTTTGAGCTTGCAGTATCTAATCTAACTCTTTATTCAAGGCATAACAACTGGCGACGAGATACAGATAACGAACCCCAACGCAACAATGCAGAGAACTGTGGGCATCCTGGAGAAATGTTTGGAGGGAGATGATTGGGCAATCTTCGTGGAGTGACTTGACTAATACTTCGTGGCCAACGAGCTGGAAGGAGAAGCGAATGCTGCCAAACAAAGGGCGATCCTCCTCATCGTTTGTGGGGCATCAACATATGGCCTCATGAAAAACCTGCTCGCTCCAGCAAAACCCACTGACAAGTCGTACGATGAGTTGTGCACACTGGTCCGAGAGCATCTAAACCCAAAGGAAAGCGTTCTGGTGGCGAGGTATCGGTTCTACACGTACAAGAGGTCTGAAGGCCAGGAAGTGGCGAGTTACGTCGCCAAGCTAAGGCGCCTTGCAGGACATTGCAAATTTGAAGGACACTTGGAGCACATGCTCAGGGACTTCTTTGTACTTGGCATTGGCCATGACGTAATACTTCGCAAACTTTTGACTGTAGAGACCCCAACCTTGAGTAAAGCCATAGCGATAGCCCAGGCGTTTATCTCCACCAGTGACAATACCAAATACATTTCCCAGCATACTAGTGCTGCTGCAAGTACTGTGAACAAAGTAATGTTGTTTTCGAATCGAAATGTACAGGGCAAGACTTACACACCTATAGCTGCATGTCCACAGATGACTCAGAGTCCGCCATCAGGGGTGGTGAATACAAGGCAATTATCACCATGTTGGCGCTGCGGGGGTGATCATCGATTCCTCAGTAGTGGGTAAAATAATGGATTCAATTATTAAGGATGTCATAGCAGCGCATTTGGAAAATGGTGACATGATAGGTCCAAGTCAGCATGGATTTGTGAAAGGGAGATCATGCTTGACAAATCTTCTGGAATTTTTTGAGGATGTTTCCAATAAAGTGGACAAAGGAGTACCAGTTGATGTGGTATATTTGGACTTTCAGAAGGCTTTCGACAAGGTCCCACACAGGAGATTAATGTGCAAAGTTAAAGCACATGGGATTGGGGGTAGTGTGCTGACGTGGATTGAGAAGTGGTTGTCAGACAGGAAGCAAAGAGTAGGAGTAAATGGGTACTTTTCGGAATGGCAGGCAGTGACTAGTGGGGTACCGCAGGGTTCTGTGCTGGGGCCCCAGCTGTTTACATTGTACATTAATGATTTAGACGAGGGGATTAAATGTAGTATCTCCAAATTTGCGGATGACACTAAGTTGGGTGGCAGTGTGAGCTGCGAGGAGGATGCTATGAGGCTACAGAGTGACTTGGATAGGTTAGGTGAGTGGGCAAATGCGTGGCAGATGAAGTATAATGTGGATAAATGTGAGGTTGTCCACTTTGGTGGTAAAAACAGAGAGACAGACTATTATCTGAATGGTGACAGATTAGGAAAGGGGAAGGTGCAACGAGACCTGGGTGTCATGGTACATCAGTCATTGAAAGTTGGCATGCAGGTACAGCAGGCGGTTAAGAAAGCAAATGGCATGTTGGCCTTCATAGCGAGGGGATTTGAGTACAGGGGCAGGGAGGTGTTGCTACAGTTGTACAGGGCCTTGGTGAGGCCACACCTGGAGTATTGTGTACAGTTTTGGTCTCCTAACTTGAGGAAGGACATTCTTGCTATTGAGGGAGTGCAGCGAAGATTCACCAGACTGATTCCCGGGATGGTGGGACTGACCTATCAAGAAAGACTGGATCAACTGGGCTTGTATTCACTGGAGTTCAGAAGAGTGAGAGAGGACCTCATAGAAATGTTTAAAATTCTGACGGGTTTGGACAGGTTGGATGCAGGAAGAATGTTCCCAATGTTGGGGAAGTCCAGAACCAGGGGTCACAGTCTAAGGATAAGGGGTAAGCCATTTAGGACCGAGATAAGGAGAAACTTCTTCACCCAGAGAGTGGTGAACCTGTGGAATTCTCTACCACAGGAAGTAGTTGAGGCCAATTCACTAAATATATTCAAAAGGGAGTTAGATGAAGTCCTTACTACTCGGGGGATTAAGGGGTATGGCGTGAAAGCAGAAAGGGGGTACTGAAGTTTCTTGTTCAGCCATGAACTCATTGAATGGCGGTGCAGACTAGAAGGGCTGAATGGCCTGCTCCTGCACCTATTTTCTATGTTTCTATGTTTCCATTCATGCCGCTTCAAAAGGATACGTTTGCAAGGGCTGTGGAACAATGGGACACCTCCAACATATGTGCAGACGAGCTGCAAACCCTGCTAATCCTGCAGCCCACCATATTGCCGAGGAGGACAGATCCACGGTGGATCATGACGAACCAGAACCTCAGACCGAGGAGGCAGAGGTATACGGGGTGCACACATTTACCACAAAGTGTCTCCCGATAATGCTGAAGGTTGAATTAAATGGACTCCCGGTGTCCATGGAGCTGGACATGGGCGCAAGCCAGTCCATAATGAGTAAAATGTCTTTCGATAAGTTCTGGTGCAACAAGGCTTCAGGCCAGTCCTGACTCCCATTCGTACCAAACTTAGAATGTACACAAAGGAACTGATTCCTGTAATTGGCAGTGCTACCGTAAAGGTCTCCTACGATAGAGCGGTGCACGATTTACCACTCTGGGTCGTATTGGGCGATGGCCCCACGCTGTTCGGCAGGAGCTGGCTGGGAAAGATACGCTGGAACTGGGACGATGTCCGAGCACTTTCGTCCGTCGACGACACCTCATGTGCCCAGGTCCTAAGCACGTTCCCCTCGCTGTTCGAAACAGGCATCGGGAAATTCCAAGGAGCAAAAGTGCAGATCCATTTGATTCCTGGGGCGTGATCCATCCATCACAAGGCGAGAGCGGTACCTTACATGATGAGAGGGTGGAGATCGAGTTGCAACGAGAGGGCATCATTTCGCCGATCGAATTTAATGAGTGGGCCAGTCCGATTGTTCCAGTCCTCAAGGGAGACGGCACAGTCAGAATCTATGGTGATTACAAAGTAACTATTAATCGTTTCTCGTTGCAGGATCAATACCCGCTACCAAAGCAGACGACCTATTTGTGACGCTGACAGAGAGAAAACTTTCACGAAGCTGGACTTGACCTTAGCCTACATGACACAGGAGCTGGAGGAATCTTCGAAAGGCCTCACCTGCATCAACACGCACAAAGGTCTTTTCGTTTACAACAGATGCCCGTTTGGGATTCGATCGGCCGCAGCGATATTCCAGAGGAACATGAAAAGCTTGCTGAAGTCGGTCCCGCGCACCGTGGTCTTCCAGGACGACATCTTGGTTACAGGTCGGGACACCGTCAAGCACCTGCAGAACCTGGAGGAGGTGCTTAGTCGGCTTAATCATGTGGGGCTCAAAGTGCTCGAAGTGCATTTTCCTGGTGCCTGAAGTGGAGTTCCTGGGGAGAAAAATCGTGGCGGACGGCATCAGGCCCACCGATTCGAAGACGGAGGCAATCAAGAATACACTGAGACCACAGAACGTGGCGGAGCTGCGGTCGTTTCTGGGACTCCTGATCTATTTTGGTAACTTCTTACCGGGTCTTAGCACATTGTTAGAACCCCTGCACTCTTTACTACGTAAGTGAGATGAATGGGTATGGGGTAAAAGCCAAGAAAATGCCTTCGAGAAAGCTAGTAAGCTGTTATGTTCAAACAAATTGCTTGTGTTGTACGATCCATGTAAACATTTGGTACGAGCATGTGATGCGTGTCGTATGGGGTCGGGTGTGTATTGCAACAAGCTAATGAATTTGGGAAATTGCAACCGGTTGCTTATGCATCCAGAAGTCTGCCTAAGGCCGAGGGGGCCGACAGTATGATCGAAAAAGAAGCATTAGTGTGTGTTTATGGGGTAAAGAAAATGCATCAATATCTGTTCGGGCTCAAATTTGAATTGGAAACCGACCATAAGCCCCTTAAATCCCTCTTTTCTGAAAATAAGGGGATAAATACGAATGCATCGGTCTGCATCCAGAGATGGGCGCTCACGTTTTTTTTTAATTCGTAGCCAATCGTTCCAATTCTTTGTCAAATCACAAACGCCAGAGGTCACCTTGGGCCCATTCAAGGATCACTCTGCGCCAATGCTCTTAGCCAAAAGGCCTAGAGCCACTGCACCGTTCCTGGAAGTACTGCAATACCAGGTTCGTGCCATGGAGGTGGATGGGTCAGGTCCCCCACACACCTCCGTGGAGGTGGATAGGTCAAGCCACCCCACCCACCTCCTATTTCCAAAAAAGCAAACATATACCTTCCTGATCCAGGGAGAACCACCTTGGGGTTATGGTGGTTACTCCCCTGTCAGGTCAGTTACGCATGATCTTAGCCAAAAGCCGCGGGCGCTCACGTTGTCCACATACAACTCCGCCATCCGTCACAGGCCAGGCACCGAAAACTGTGCCGATGCTTTCAGTAGGCTACCATTGCCCACCACCGAGGTGGAGATGGCACAGCCTACAGATTTAGTTGCGGTAATGGAAGCATTCAAGAGTGAGCAATCACCTGTTACCGCCCGACAGATTAGAACCTGGACGAGCCAGGACCCCTTACAGTCCCTAGTAAAAAACTGTGTGCTCCACGGGAGTTGGTCTAGTGTCCCATTAGATATGCAGGAAGAAATGAAGCCGTACCAGCGGCGCAAAGATGAAATGTCTATACAGGCAGACTGCCTCCTATGGGGTAATCGGGTAGTTGTGCCAAAAAAGGGCAGGGACACTTTCATCAGTGATCTCCACGGTACCCACCCAGGCATTGTAATGATGAAAGCGATAGCCAGATCCCATGTGTGGTGGTCCAGTATCGATGCAGACTTACCTGTGTGCATAAATGTAAAACACGTTCCCAGTTAAGCAATGCACCCAGGGAGGCGCCACTAAGTTTATGGTCTTGGCCCTCCAAACCGTGTTCTAGGGTTCATGTCGACTATGCAGGCCCACTCTTGGGAAAAATGTTTTTAGTGGTTGTGGATGCGTACTCCAAATGGATTGAATGTGTGATAATGTCGGCAAGCACGTCGGCTGTCACCATTGAAAGCCTACGGGCCATGTTTGCCACGCATGGCCTGCCTGATGTCCTTGTAAGTGATAATGGGCCGTGCTTTACAAGTGCCGAATTCAAGGAATTCATGACCCACAATGGGGTCAAACATGTCACGTCTGCCCGTTTAAGCCAAAGTCCAATGGTCAGGCAGAATGAGTAGTTCAAACAATCAAGCAGAGCTTGAAAAGGGTAACTGAAGGCTCACTGCAGACTCGCTTATCCCGAGTCCTGCTTAGTTACCGCACAAGACCCCACTCGCTCACCGGGGTCCCTACTGCTGAACTGCTCATGAAAAGGGCACTTAAGACAAGGCTCTCGTTAGTACACCCTGATCTACACGAACAGGTAGAGAGTTGGCAGCTTCAACAGAATAAATATCATGATCGTGCAAATGTGTCACGCGAAATTGAAGTAAATGATCCTGTATTTGTGTTGAACTAGGGACAAGGTCCCAAGTGGATTGCTGGCACTGTTTTGGCCAAAGAGGGGAGTAGGGTGCTTGTGGTCAAACTTGCAAATGGACTCACCTGCAGAAAACACTTGGACCAAACTAAACTCAGATTTACGGACTATCCAGAACAACCCACAATAGACTCTACCTTTTTCGACCCTTCAACACACACACAAGTGGCAACCGACCCAGCGGTTGACCATGAAGCAGGACCCATCACCCGCAGCAGCCCAGCAGGACTCACCACCCCAGCAGCTCAGCAAGGCCAGCTGCACAGCAGCCCAGCGAAGGCCCAACAAACGACTCACCAACACCAGCATTTGCACCAAGACGATCAGCCAGGGAAAGGAAGGCCCCAGATCGACTCACATTGTAAATAGTTACACTATTGACTTTGTGGGGGGGGGGGGGGGTGGAAGAGTGTTGTTATGTATGTAAACCTGTAATTACCATGTAGAACCACCAGAGGGCTTATCTCCTGGAGTCCCAAGGGATCCCACAATCCCTTGGGAGCACCTGTATATAAGGAGGCCTCACAGGTTGGAGAGGCACTCTGAGATCTGCAATAAAGGACTACGGTCACACTTACTTTGAGCTTGCAGTATCTAGTCTGACTCTTTATCCAAGACATAACAGTGTCAAAGACTAACAACAACAACTTGTATTTATATAGTGCCTTTAACGCAGTAAAACGTCTCAAGGTGCTTCACAGGAGTGTTATAAGGCAAAAATTTGACACCGAGCCACATATGTAGAAATTAGCATAGGTAAGCAAAAGCTTGGTCAAAGAGGAGGTGTAATGTATTTGCTTCACGGGTTCTTTGCTTAAGAATTCATAGCAACACATTGCTAATAAGAACAAGTTGGTTTATTAGCAAAAGGTTTAACAATCACACTACACATTACCAGTTCATCCACCAGGCTCACAGCCATCTGCCTCATCATGGATCCCCTGAACCCAACTGGCCAGGGTTTTATTAAGTCTTGTGAATATCATGTGACTGGCTAAGCCACTCCCAACTCAACAGCTCTACAACTATTTTGTTGTTGATCTGTAAATTAAGTGACCCCTGATTAAAGGGGGGCACTAAAACCGACACATCGCGGAAGGCCACGAGCGTACCAGTCAACACCGCGTGCTCCATCTCCAGAGACACCCTGGCTCGAATGTAACTGGAAGAGAGGCAGGCAGTCGGGCTGAACGACCCCTTTCAACAGCTCTACAAACCTGTGAGCATACTCACAGGTTATACATTACACTAGGTTTTAAGGAGCGTCTTAAAAGGAGGAAAGAGAGGTAGAGAGGCGGAGAAGGTTTAGGGAGGGAGTTCCAGAGTTTAGGGCCTATGTAGCTGAAGACACGGCCACCGATGGTTGAGCAGATATAATCAGGGATGCTTAAGAGGGCAGAATTTGAGGAGCGCAGATATCTCGGGGCGGGGGGGGCAGGGGTTGTGTGGCTGAAGGAGATTACAGAGATAGGGAGGGGCGAGGCCATGGAGGGAATTGTAAACAAGGATGAGAATTTTGAAATCGAGGCATGGCTTAACCAGGAGCCAATGTAGGTTGGAGAACACAAGGGTGATGGGTGAATGGGACTAAGGCCAAAAATAACAATATGGTGGTGGACAGCTTTAGGAGAGCAACTTTTGGAGCTTTCAGAAGCATTCTAGTGAGGATTCGTAGAAGCAGAACAAGGTAATGTGGAAATAAAATATATTTCATAACTGGTCAGGGTTCCTGTTTATTCAGCAGAGTAAAGGTTACTCACTGTGGAACTTTACAGACTTCTTGGTGATTTAGCAAGATAACGTTAATTCCCGTGTAATCAAACAGAGTTCCTCTTTAATCAGCAGGGTAAGGGATATATATTGTGCAATTCTATAAATTTATGTTTATTCAGCATGGGAAGAATTATTCACTCTGTAACTGTATGGGAGTGCCTCTTTAATTAACTAGATAAAAGTTAATAAAAACATGTTTAAGTTCTCTGGCTGCTAACAAGTTAATTGCTCTTTTTGCGTAGTCCTTTACCTGTGGTGGAGAGGGTCACCCGTCCAGGTCCCCATGTCCTCTGTCTGTCCTTCTGTCTGTGCTTCTCCATCAGTGGTGTTCTTCTTTAAAAGAGCATCCTCACCCTCCCACAGAAACTACAGAGAAAGGTGACATGCATGAACAAGGCTGGGAACAGGCAGGAAGGAAACCTATGGAGAGTTGAATGCGAACATTAATGTCAGGGTGAGCACAGAAATGCACAGTCGCTGTAACATCAGTGCTTCAGTGGTGGGATTAGTGCATGAATGGGGTGAAGTTACCTTGACTTGATTCGGGGCAAGTATAATGTACAATACTCATTTACTGATTTAACCGTTTGTGACCACTGTGAGGGAAGCAAGGCTGTGTTCTATCTCAAACAGTAACAAACCCATATTAAATTTTGGTTTTGTTTACGTGACTTGGAAAGACAGATAAATGTAATTTAAAGATTCGCTTCAGGTTGCTGTACTATTTTATAAAGAGATATCGGCACCAGAATTGCTGTACCTGGGATGGCAAGACAGCGGATATGCTAAATGGAGGGTTAGAATAGGACCCAGTTCTGCTGGGTCTTTGCTGATCAGTGAAAATTTTTGCACCCACTCCTTCTGTCCTGACATCACTGAAAGAGGTAGGACAGATAGGATAACGTTCCTCACCAGAAGTCTCACCAGTCCCGCATTCCTGTGGCCTGTCAAAAGTGTTCCTACATGATACAAGTGGTCATTCTTAACGTTTGAATGTAAACAGAGGTGTTGATAAGCCATATGGCTGTGAGGGTATCACTCACAAGCCCAATCTTCTCGTCACTCAACGTCTCTACGGCACTTTCTAGTACTGGATGGTGATTGGGAGTGTGATCCCTACCCGTTTTTCCCCTCCCTCCCGAGCCTACAGGAGCTGGGCACAATTGTAGTACCTCAGGAGAGGCGAGAGTTCGGGGCCCAGGAGCGGGGGGTCGTGGCCCAGGAGCAGGGGGTCGTGGCCCAGGAGCGGGGGGTCGTGGCCCTGGAGCGGCGAGGTCGTGGCCCAGGAGCAGGGGGTCGTGGCCCAGGAGGGGGGGTCGTGGCCCAGGAGCGGGGGGTCGTGGCCCAGGAGCGGGGGGTCGTGGCCCAGGAGCGGGGGGTCGTGGCCCAGGAGCGGGGGGTCGTGGCCCAGGAGCGGGGGGTCGTGGCCCAGGAGCGGGGGGTCGTGGCCCAGGAGCGGGGGGGTCGTGGCCCAGGAGCGGGGGGGTCGTGGCCCAGGAGCGGGGGGGTCGTGGCCCAGGAGCAGGGGGTCGTGGCCCGGGAGCAGGGGGTCGTGGCCCAGGAGCAGGGGGTCGTGGCCCAGGAGCAGGGGGTCGTGGCCCGGGAACAGCGGGGTCAGAGTCGAGGAGTAGCAAGGTTGGTGTCGAGGAGCCCAGCAGCGAGGCAAAGGCCCAGGAACAGCGCAGCGTATAACAACAGCGGGGTCGGGGCCCAGGGAAGGTACAGCACGGGCCAGCCCACACTGCGATCTATGGACAGTAGGAGTATGTGTGCACACTAGGTCCGTGCAGCAGAGCTTGGTCTCCAGTCGTCTTGTTCAACCTTTGCCACCAAGACCTTGCTCTGTCAAGCCTGTGTAGTGGCTGGTGTGCAACGGCCACTCCACGTTAAAAGAATCCACGCACAGGCATCTTCCATCCTTCAGGATGTAGTTCGGGACCTGGAATGTCAGGCCCTTCATTGAAACACCTATGAACTCATCCCTTTTTGGTGTGGAAGTCCTCAATATGCGGGATCGCCTAATACTATACTAGACCCTCAACTGCCACTCCAGGTGAGACCAGCTAATTCAGTACAGGCCAAGGATCTTATGGCCTGTTTGTTATTGCCTTTAAGAGTCAGCCTTGGCTCTATCGCCTCTGAATCATGGGGTCTTGGGCTCAAGCCCCAGTCCAGATATGTGAGCTCACAATCTAGACGGATAATTCAGTGCAGTACCGTGTGAGTGCTGCAGTGTTAAAGCTGCTGTCCTTTGGATGACACATTAAACTAAGGTTTTTCTACCCTTGAAGGCGCAGTACTCGAAGAGTGGGGAGTTCTCAAGTGTCCTGGTCAATATTTATCCCTCAACCGACATTACTAAAACAGATTAACTGGCCATTTATGTCTTTGCTGTCTGAGGGATCTTGCAAATTGGTTGCGGTGTATCCTTACATTACAACAGCAACTATCCTTCAAAGTACTTCATTGACTGAAACATTTGGACATGCTGAGGTTATGAAAGATACAAGTTTTGTACTCTCTTTGTCCAATACACCGCCAAGGGAGTGTACAGCTTCTTTAAGTTCTGATTAGGACTTACGCTCTCTGTTGGGATCTCAGCTTCCTCCAAGTCACTGTCCTCCTTCTCCTTCTCCTCTTCCTCTTCCTCTTCGCTTTCCTCTGCATCAGCCTCACGATCTTCTCTGCTGATCAGGCTCTGTCGGGATTCCTTCATTGGGGCAGTAATACCAGTCTGCTTATTCATTATACACCACAAATACTGAAACACATTCCCATGCAGAGGGGAAGCCTCCTGCCTGGCAGTAAGATATAATTAATGTCCGTGACAGAAAAGGTGATTGGATATACTGAAGTCATAAACTCAGCCTTTGAGTTTAAATTGTATCTCTTGCTGGTCATGAAACTTTATTCCACATTTTATATATAATGTTTGTTTTAATAGTTTCTTAATCCATTTTCTCCACTCCTCTCTCACGCTGTAGTGCCATTATTTTGTCAAGCTGCCATGCTTGAAGTGTGCGCCAAGATTGTGAGTGCTGGCAGGTTATTTAACTGTGAAGGGAATGTCCCAGCCAAGCCTGATACTGTCCTCATCCAACAAACACAGAATATGGAAACTGATAGTGATCAGGACTTATAATCTTGACTAATTAACTCCTACGTAACTCAAGCCAATTATAATGCCTCTATTGCTGTCCAGGTTGAGATTGGATAACTCAAGGCAGACCAGGAATTGAGCCAGGTTTCATCCTTGTCTGTGTAGTTCAGTAGCTCAATGGACACTGAATCTACCCACTTTTCCATCGAGAGCCTTCCACATACAGTTTTCATAGGAACCATCCTTTTTATGAACATAGCAAAAGGTATAAAAAGGAAACAGTGCAAGGAATATAAGTAGGTTGAACAGAGCAGTGTAAAAGCTACCTGAACAGTAATCATTGCCTGATGAATAAGCTTTACAGCAGACACACGTCAGCCTCAACATCTTCTGAAAAACTGGGTGTACAGAGAGGGCAATCTCCATTAGTTCAAATCCAAATATCCCAACAAGGTCCTGGGCAAATGGGACGTTCGGCCCAGGCCCAAGCTCAAGCCCAGTCTGAGAGATCGTAAGCCTAACCAGCCCTCCCTTCGCACCTCTTCCTTTCTCCCTCCAACATCCCACCCACAAGAATCTGGGAAGAGCACCTGTCACCTAACAGAAAAGGTTGAAACCAAAGCATTTAGAGATGTAACTGAACATAAGGAAGGGAGAGGAGAAATTTGAAGGGATAATATCCTGAAGGCTTGAGTGAGAAGAACTCTTTGGGACAAAATCCAGAACCCTCAACATAAGAACATAAGAAATAGGAGCAGGAGTCGACCATTTGGCCCCTCGAGCCTGCTCCGCCATTTAATATCATGGCTGATCTTCTACCTCAGCTCCACTTTCCTGCACTATTCCCATATCCCTCGATTACCTTAATATCCAAAAATCTATCGATCTCTGACTTGAATATACTCAATGACAGCCTCCACAGCCCTCTGGGGTAGAGAATTCTAAAGATTCACCACCCTCTGAGTGAAGAAATTTCTCCTCATCTCAGTCCTAAATGGTTGATCACTTATTCTGAGATTGTGACCCCTGGTTCTAGACTCCCCAGCCCGGGGGTAAACATCCTCCCTGCATATACCCAGTCAAGCCCTGTAAGAATTCTGTATGTTTCAATGAGATCACCTCTCATTCTTCTAAACTCTAGAGAATATAGGCCTAGTCTACTCAATCTCTCCTCATAGGACAATCCCCCATCCCAGGAATCAGTCTGATGAACCTTCTTTGCACTCCCTCTGTGGCAAGTATATCCTTCCTTAGGTAAGGAGACTAAAACTGTGCACAATACTCCAGGTGTGGTCTCACCAGGGCCCGATATAATTGCAGTAAGACATCTTTACAGTTATACTCATATCCTCTTGTACTAAAGGCCAACATACCATTTGCTTTCTGAATTGCTTGCTGTACCTGCATGTTAAATTTCAGTGATTTGTGCACAAGGACACCCAGGTCCCTCTGAACACCATCTAAAACAATGGGAAGGACGGGCCTGAAGGCTCAAAATGCAAAATCCTCATCACTCTTGTTCCTGACAGATCCTGCTGTGAACAGCATCAGAATTTTCAGAGACACCCAGGCTCAGTGACTAACTGGTATACCCCATGACACAATTGGGGTATCATGTTGGGTATCACCATAATACCAAGTGGTCATTCTTCATGTCTGAACTTAGACAATGGGCGTCAGCTGGTTATTCAACCATGGGGGTATCACAGCTAGCCCCATCCTATTGCCCATTGCAGCGGTCACTGAAAAGTAGTTAGGATCAGGAACCCTGAGTAATTTCCTCTTCCCTAGTCCGAGGGCACTAAGACTAATTGTGGCACGCTTACTGTTACATATGTGGACTTGTATTTACTCTGTACAGCCACCAGAGGGCTCATCCCCTGGAGTCCCAAGGGATCCCATAATCCCTTGGGAGCACAGGTATTTAAAGAGGTTTCACAGGTTGGAGAGGCACTCTGGAGACCTGCAATAAAAGACTACGGTCACACTTTACTTTGAGCTCACAGTGTTCAGTCTGACTCTTTCTCCATACACAACACTTACTACCACCTTGTCTGAAATCAACTAACAGCACTGGGACTGTCCTGTTTGTGGGGCTTAGTTGCATAGAATTTTCCTTTTTTATTAAATTTTTCTTAATTTCATTTTGAGGTGTACTTCACCAAGTTCTCAGTGTGTTGCAACCTCCCATTAGGTGGTAGTAATATAAACATAGTCTCATGAAAAGCAGATGATAATTAGTTCAGTTTTATCAGTATTTTAATAAATAATCCCACTTACTGCCCCCCTAGATACATCATGCAGTTCAGAGTCAAGCTGTCCATCCCTCGTCTCAGACAGAACTGGACTCCCTGTAAACCGCTGTGATTCTAGGCTGTAACAGGAACAAAAAAACATCTTTAAATCCCAGCCATGATTGCACTATAACCAGTAATGATTGAGTGTGGTGGTGAGATTGTTTCTACTTACCTCAGTGTACCTTTCCTCTTCAGATATTCGACCCGAAACTTCCACCGTCTCCCATGGGTCTTCGCAGTCTGTACACAGAGAGGAGATAAATTGCCACAGGATCAAAAGGAAAGGCTTGTTCAGTCTATTACAGTACATCATCATCATAGGCGGTCCCTCGTATCGAGGATGACTTGCTTCCACGCCAAAAAAAGATGAGTTCACAAGTGTTTCAATGAAGGACCTAATATTCCAGATCCCAAACTACATCCTGAAGGGTGGAAGATGCCTGTGCGTGGATATTTTTAACGTGGGGTGACCGTTGCACACCAGCCACCACACGGGCTTGACAGAGCGAGGTCTTGGTCCAGCGGCAAGGGTTATCCAAGACGACCGGAGACCTGCAGCACGGACCTAGTGCGCACACATATCGCAGTGTGGGCTGGCCTGTGCTGCCCCTGGGCCCCGATCACATCCCACCACAGTCTCTCGCCGCTCCTGCTGTACCTGCCCACGCTCCAATCACCGACCTGGACCTTGATGACATCACTCTTCGCTGCTGTCGCCCTTCTGCACCAGCTCGCGCTGCCCCCTGGAGTGGCATGCCTCCATGCTGCTCCCGGGCCGCCGCTCGCCGCTCCTCCCATGGCCACCAGCGGCAGGTCGAGGTCATAAAAGGAGCAGAGGTACGGCGGCCCCAACCTGCGCGAGTACATTACATAATGTCGCCAGATGTTTATTCGTTGTACAGTTCATGTGTTTTAGTTTCATCACCAGCACTTTGGAGTACTGTGAACCTAACTGGCTCAGATTCTGGATTACTGACACTGCCAGGGAGTAGAATTGCTTCCAGTCAGGATGGATGAATGGAACAGCTACATTTCACCCCTGGACCTGGATTATGCTCAGGCTTTGCATTGCCTGCCTGGACTCCACAGTACAGTACTACATAATTACATACCATCAGCTTTCGAAACAACTTCTCCCAGTTCAAGATTTGCCGTTCCCGAGCAACCCATCTGGCCTAAAACAAACAGAGTATATTGTAAGAGATTGTAAGAGATTACCGAAAAAGGAATTGAGGAACAGAATAATAATCACTGCGTCAGGGCAATAGGACGTGGGATTCTTTACATTCTCATGGAAAATGAGTGCACCAATAATAAAAGGTGATTGAACCATTTGGGGGACGGGGGGACTCAGGATTCACGATTTTCCATACGGCCAGTCCGCTGCTGCTGACAGTGTCAGTATCTGACTGACGATGGCCTTGTTAAATTATCGTTCTTTCATCTCCGAGTCCTTGACTCAAATGCAGCCTTAAAGAAGGCATGAAGGTCTCCTTCCATCTCTGATGAAGGAACTAGACTGTTCCATGATTTCCAACAGGAATCTTTCACCTCAGATCCTGAATTTAGCCCAAACTGTAGGCCAAACTGGCAAATCTTTTTTTTTTTAGGTATCTAAATTTCCTTTGGGGCTTCAGGTTCCAGTGGGCTGGCTCATAGAAACACAGAAAATAGGTGCAGGAGTAGGCCATTCGCCCTTCGAGCCTGCACCACCATTCAATAAGATCATGGCTGGTCATTCCCTCAGTACCCCATTCCTGTTTTCTCTCCACACCCCTTGATCCATTTAGCCGTAAGGGTCACATCTAACTCCCTTTTGAATATATCTAACGAACTGGCCTCAACAATTTTCTGTGGTAGAGAATTCCACAGGTTCACAATTCTCTGAGTAAAGAAGTTTCTCCTCATCGCGGTCCTAAATGGCTTACCCCTTATCCTTAGACTATGACCCCTGGTTCTGGACTTCCCCAACATTGGGAACATTCTTCCTGCATCTAACCTGCCCAATCCCATCAGAATTTTATATGTTTCTTTGAGATCCCTTCTCATTCTTCTAAATTCCAGTGAATATAAGCCTAGTCGATCCAGTTTTTCTTCATATGTCAGTCTTGCCATCCCGGGAATCAGTCTGGCTCACACCCATCCATCTGGAGGCTGGTATGCCTCACTTCACTTGGACATATTGACCTCCAGAGATGTGACGCATCCCGACTGAGCTACTGGAGTGGGACCTCTGACAAGGGAGTCCCCATCCCTACCTCTACCCCTCCAACAATATGGCCTCATAAGGAGTGGGCAGAGGTTCACCCTTTACAAGGCAAGTCTGAAACTCCGAAATAGCGGGGGATTGACACAACTCCTGAGAAATTTGGGCCCCCATGACATTTAGCTCAGTTGCATGGAGGTTATCTCCTACAATAATTCCCATGGGACTTGAAATATATACCGGACGATACCAAATGAAATTAGGGAGAAAATATACACAAAGTGCTGACAATTATTATGAAGAATCCATGAAAACAGAGGGGTTGGAAAAAAGCCAATGTGGTCCAATTTTCAAAAAACTCAAGAAAAGAAACTCAGGTAATTACAGAACCATTAGTCTTATATCACTAAAATAATGGGATTGATCATTAGGAATAAACTTGAGGATTATCTATATGAAAATAACCGAGTAAATGGCAGCTTCAGGAAGAATAAACTAAAAATGAGGTCTCGTTTGATGTTGTACTGCTTTTGAAGTGAGACCTTGTGTAGCTAATATTACAGGGCTTGGTGTTAATTTCTTGGTCATGATAACATAGCTTGCATAGATTCCGGGACATGGATGGAAATTTTGAGACTTGCCGAGATAGTGGTCTAATATGTGAGCCAAAATAATTTATGGTAAGATCATTTATAAAGACGGAAAGCATAACAGAAGGTTAACCTGGTGCACTATTTAGCCATGATTCTCATCATGGTCAAGAAGACGCAGGTACAAACTTGTAAAAGGCAACCCTGAATAGTGCACCCTACTGTACTCGTGTAACATTTTCTTCTCCCATGGCAGCCTTTCTTGTTATCCAAATACCAGGGATACTAAAGCCAATCTTCGGAACCATACAGTCACTCAGCTGAGATCACCGATCTCAGCACAGAACAAAGAATGAAGCTGGGCCTTTCCGCTTTGTATGGCGCAGATACACGCTGCCTTGATTGACTAACTGGCATTGTCTGGTATACTCGCCCTCCCACTCCGACAAAATTTAACGGGGGAAACTTACATGACCATCAAGTAGCTGCAGTCGCCTCACGGCCACACCCAGCTGATGCTTTTTCCTGTAAATGTAACACAAAGATTTTAATAAAAGTACCATGTAGCAACCACTTGCACCACTGGGGGCAGACGTGAAAAAGAGGATTGTCATCTGTAGAGTGGCATGGTGGAACTCAGATATTCGGCTGGTGGATTAGGGTGGGCAATGGCCCCATCCATACAATTTAGGACAGATGAGGGTCCTGCTCTGCCACATTTAAGCTGGCATTTCCAGGCCTGTAACTTTGCCTCTGAGCCATCTTTAAAACACAGTGCTGTGGTTCAGAGTTACGGACCATCTGTACTATATACAGGCGGCTTGTTACAGTTCTGTATTGGCTGTCTTTCAGATCTAAGACTTCTGGTCTGTCTTGTATAGTGCCAAACTTCTTCACTCAGAGAATTGTGAACCTGCGGAATTCTCTACCACAGAAAGTTGTTGAGGCCAGTTCGTTAGATATATTCAAAAGGAAGTTAGATGTGGCTCTTACGGCTAAAGGGAATCAAAGGGTATGGAGAGAAAGCAGGAATGGGGTACTGAAATTGCATGATCAGCCATGATCATATTGAATGGTGGTGCAGGCTCGAAGGGCCGAATGGCCTATTCCTGCACCTACTTTCTATGTTTCTATACCCACCAGACCACTGAGGGAGGTATCACCCAGTCACATTTTTCCATTCTGTGAAAAACAGGCATCCATACCTCTCATGATTCGCATACAACAGCTCCAACATTTCTTTCTTCTGTTCCCATGGAGTAGCGTAGAAACGTACAAGACGGACCAGCTCGGTGGTCGGAGTGTACATGTCGGAAGCACTGGGTCATCAGACACACAAAAAGGTGGGTGTTAAAAGAGGGGGATGAAATCAGGAAGTGAACAAACTGCTGCTACCTCATCAAATAACTCCACCTTCCAGAAAAACAAACAAAAGGATTGGAGCTGTACATATTTTAGTTGAGTGACCCGAGTGAAGGTGCATAGCGGAGGGGTATCACGAAGGTTGAAAAGGAAAGGATGGAAAATGAGGTGAATCAAAAAACAATGATGAGATGATGTCAAGCTTGGGTTTTAAAAGCAAGCTGATTGTATGGAAAAGGAAAAATTGAAGGAGATAAGGAGTTCCATAGTTTTGAAATCCTTGGAGACAATGGGGTGAATTTTCACTTTTATCGACGGGTGGCAAATTGCCGGTAGCAGATGGCCCACCCGTTCTACACACCGCCTGATATTCATTTCCATTGGCTGCAATCAAAAGAAAAATCGGGCGGTGTAAAAGAAAAGAGAGGCTGATCCCCTGCCGATCCCCTATCACCAAATTCCCCTGTCAATTCCCTATCACCAGATTCCCCTATCGATCCCCTATCACCGGTTTCCCGTCAATCCCCTATCCCAATATTCCCCTGTCGATCCCCTATCACCAGATTCCCCTGTCGATCCCATATCACCGGTCTGACCTGTCGATCCCCTATCACCAGATTCCCCTGTCAATCCCCTATCACCGGTCTGACCTGTCGATCCCCTATCACCGGTCTGGCCTGTCGATCCCCTATCACCAGATTCCCCTGTCGATCCCCTATCACCAGATTCCCCTGTCAATCCCCTATCACCGGTCTGACCTGTCGATCCCCTATCACCGGTCTGGCCTGTCGATCCCCTATCACCAGATTCCCCTGTCGATCCCCTATCACCGGTCTGACCTGTCGATCCCCTATCACCGGTCTGGCCTGTCGATCCCCTATCACCAGATTCCCCTGTCGATCCCCTATCACCGGTCTGACCTGTCGATCCCCTATCACCGGTCTGGCCTGTCGATCCCCTATCACCAGATTCCCCTGTCGACCCCTATCACCGGTTTTACCTGCCGATCCCCTATCACCAGATTCCCCTGTCGATCCCCTATCACCAGATTCTCGTTGATCCCCTATCACCAGATTCCCCTGTCAATCCCCTATCACCAGATTCCCCTGTCGATCCCGTCACCAGATTCCCCTGTCAATCCCCTATCACCGGTTTGACCTGTCAATCCCCTAACATCAGATTCCCCTGTCGATCCCCTATCACCGGTCTGGCCTGTCGATCCCCGATCACCAGATTCCCCTGTCGATCCCCTATCACTGGGTTGACCTGTCGATCCCCTAACACCAGATTCCCCTGGCGATCCCCTATCACCGGTCTGACCTGTTGATCCCCTATCACCAGATTGCCCTGTCGATCCCCTCTCACCAGATTCCCCTGTCGATCCCCTATCACCAGATTCCCCTGTCGATCCCCTATCACCAGATTCCCGTCGATCCCCTATCCCAGTATTCCCCTGTCGATCCCCTATCACCGGTCTGACCTGTCGATCCCCTATCACCAGATTCCCCTGTTAATCCCCTATCACCGGTCTGACCTGTCGATCCCCTATCACCGGTCTGACCTGTCGATCCCCTATCACCGGTCTGGCCTGTCGATCCCCTATCACCAGATTCCCCTGTCGACCCCTATCACCGGTTTTACCTGCCGATCCCCTATCACCAGATTCCCCTGTCGATCCCCTATCACCAGATTCTCGTTGATCCCCAATCACCAGATTCCCCTGTCAATCCCCTATCACCAGATTCCCCTGTCGATCCCGTCACCAGATTCCCCTGTCAATCCCCTATCACCGGTTTGACCTGTCAATCCCCTAACATCAGATTCCCCTGTCGATCCCCTATCACCGGTCTGGCCTGTCGATCCCCGATCACCAGATTCCCCTGTCGATCCCCTATCACTGGGTTGACCTGTCGATCCCCTAACACCAGATTCCCCTGGCGATCCCCTATCACCAGTCTGACCTGTCGATCCCCTATCACCAGATTCCCCTGTCGATCCCCTCTCACCAGATTCCCCTGTCGATCTCCTATCACCAGATTCCCCTGTCGATCCCCTATCACCAGATTCCCGTCGATCCCCTATCCCAGTATTCCCCTGTCGATCCCCTATCACCGATTTGACCTGTCGATCCCCTATCACCAGATTCCCCTGTCGACCCACTATCACCAGATTCCTCTGTCGATCCCCTATTACCAGATTTCCCTGTCGATCCCCTATCCCAGTATTCCCCTGTCGATCCCCTGTCACCGATTTGACCTGTCGATCCCCTATCACCAGATTCCCTGTCAATCCCCTTTCACCAGATTCCCCTGTCGATCCCCTATCCCAGTATTCCCCTGTAGATCCCCTATCACCGGATTCCCCTGTTGATCCCCTATCACCAGATTCCCCTGTCAATTCCCTATCACCGGATTCCCCTGTCGATCCCCTATCACCAGATTCCCCTGTCGATCCCCTATCACCGGTCAGACCTGTCGATCCCCTATCACCAGATTCCCCTGTCGATCCCCTATCACCAGTTTGACCTGTCATTCCCCTATCACCAGATTCCCCTGTTGATCCCCTATAACCGGTTTGACCTGTCGATCCCCTATCACCAGATTCCCCTATCAATCCTCTGTCACCAGTCTGACCTGTCGATCCCCTATAACCGGTTTGACCTGTCGATCCCCTATCACCAGATTCCCCTAGCAATCCTCTATCACCGGTTTGACCTGTCGATCCCCTGTCACCAGATTCCCCTATCAATCCTCTATCACCGGTTTGACCTGTCGATCCCCTGTCACCAGATTCCCCTATCAATCCTCTATCACCGGTTTGACCTGTCGATCCCCGATCCCAGTATTCCCCTGTCGATCCCCTATCACCAGATTCTCCTATCAATCCTCTATCACCGGTTTGACCTGTCGATCCCCTATCCCAGTATTCCCTTGTCGATCCCCTATCACCAGATTCCCCTATCAATCCTCTATCACCGGTTTGACCTGTCGATCCCCTGTCACCAGATTCCCCTATCAATCCTCTATCACCGGTTTGACCTGTCGATCCCCTGTCACCAGATTCCCCTATCAATCCTCTATCACCGGTTTGACCTGTCGATCCCCGATCCCAGTATTCCCCTGTCGATCCCCTATCACCAGATTCTCCTATCAATCCTCTATCACCGGTTTGACCTGTCGATCCCCTATCCCAGTATTCCCTTGTCGATCCCCTATCACCAGATTCCCCTATCAATCCTCTATCACCGGTTTGACCTGTCGATCCCCTGTCACCAGATTCCCCTATCAATCCTCTATCACCGGTTTGACCTGTCGATCCCCGATCCCAGTATTCCCCTGTCGATCCCCTATCACCAGATTCTCCTATCAATCCTCTATCACCGGTTTGACCTGTCGATCCCCTATCCCAGTATTCCCTTGTCGATCCCCTATCACCAGATTCCCCTATCAATCCTCTATCACCGGTTTGACCTGTCGATCCCCTATGACCGGTTTGTCATCAATACAAAAGCAAAATACTACAGGTGCTGGAAATCTGATTTAAAACAGAAAATGCTGGAACTACTCAACAGGTCAGGCAATACCTATGAAGGGAGAAATAGACTTAACGTTTTAGGTCGATGACCTTACATCAGTACTGGAAAAAGTTAAGAGATATTACAGGTTTTAAGCAAATGGAGAGGCAGGGAAAGGGGGAGGGGAGGATAAAACAAAAGGGAAGCTCTGTAATAGGGTGGAAGGCAGGAGAGATTAATAGTCAAAAGGGATGATTGTACAAAGCAAAATGGTACTGGGATAAGTAATGAAACAAAAGACGGGTCTAGACATGGTGTAAAGGTGAATATCAGAATCAACAGCTGCATGTGAAATAATGGCAGAGGTTATGGTCTGAAATTGTTGAACTTGATGTTGAGTCCGGATGGCTGTAAAGTGTCTAATTGAAAGATGAGGTGTTGTTCTTTATTGGAACAGTGTAAGAGGCCGAAGACAGAGAGATCAGAGTGGGAGTGGAGCAGAGAATGAAAGTGACAGGCAACCACAAGTCACACTTGCGAACAGAATGGAGTTGCGAGTTGGTCTCACTGCAGGTAAAGGGTACACAGCCAGATAGTAAATGGATGAGCAACAGGAAGAGCAATGCAAGGAAGGTAGTGCAGGGGTCCCCTGCGGTCATCCCCCTGTAAAACAGATACACCGCTTTGGGTACTGTTGAGGGGGATGACTCATCAGGGGAGGGCAGCAGCAGCCAAGTTCATGGCACCGTGGGTGGCTCTGCTGCACAGGAGGGCAGGAAAAAGAGTGGGAGTGCTATAGTGATAGGGGATGCGATTGTAAGGGGAATAGATAGGTGTTTCTGTGGGCACAACTGAGACTCCAGGATGGAATGTTGCCTCCCTGGTGCAAGGGTCAAGGATGTCTCGGAGCGGGTGCAGGACATTCTGAAAAGGGAGGGTGAATAGCCAGTTGTCATGGTGCACATAGGTATCAATGATATAGATAAAAAACGGGATGAGGTCCTACGAGACGAATTTAAGGAGCTAGGAGCTAAATTAAAAAGTAGGACCTCAAAAGTAGTAATCTCAGGATTGCTACCAGTGCCACATGCTAGTCAGAGTAGGAATCGCTGGATAGCCCAGATGCATACGTGGCTTGAAGAGTGGTGCAAAAGGGAGGGATTCAAATTCCTGGGACATTGGAACCGGTTCTGGGGGAGGTGGGACCAGTACAAACCAGACGGTCTGCACCTGGGCAGGACCGGAAGCAATGTCCGAGGGGGAGTGTTTGCTAGTGCTGTTTGGGAGGAGTTAAACTAATATGGCAGGGGGATGGGAACCTATGCAGGGAGACAGAGGGAAATAAAATGGAGTCAGAAGCAAAAGATAGAAAGGAGAATAGTAAAAGCGGAGGGCAGAGAAACCCCAAGGCAAAAAACAAAAAGGGCCACATTACAGCAAAATTCTAAAGGCGCAAAGTGCGTTAAAAAGACAAGCCTGAAGGCTCTTGCCTCAATGCGAGGAGTATTCGAAATAAGGTGGACAAATTAACTGCGCAGACAGCAGTTAATGGATATGATGTAATTGGCATCACGGAGACATGGCTCCAGGGTGACCAAGGCTGGGAACTCAACATCCAGAGGTATTCAACATTTAGGAAGGATAGGCAGAGAGGAAAAGGAGGCGGGGTGGCGTTGCTGGTTAAAGAGGAAATTAATGCAATAGTAAGGAGGGACATTAGCCTGGATGATGTGGAATCGGTATGGGTGGAGCTGCGGAATACCAAAGGGCAGAAAACACTAGTGGGAGTTGTGTACAGACCACCAAACAGTAGTAGTGAGGTTGGGGACAGCATCAAACAAGAAATAAGGGATGTGTGCAATAAAGGTACAGCAGTTATCATGGGCGGCTTTAATCTACACATTGATTGGGCTAACCAAACTGGTAGCAATGCGGTGGAGGAGGATTTCCTGGAGTGTATTAGGGATGGTTTTCTTGACCAATATGTCGAGGAAACAACTAGAGAGCTGGTCATCCTAGACTGGGTGATGTGTAATGAGTAGGGACTAATTAGCAATCTTGTTGTGCGAGGCCCCTTGGGGAAGAGTGACCATAATATGGTAGAATTCTTTATGAAGACGGAGAGTGACACAGCTAATTCGGAAACGAGGGTTTCTGAACTTAAGACGGTATGAGGCGTGAATTGGCTAGAATAGACTGGCAAAGGATATTTAAAGGGTTGACGGTGGATAAACAATGGCAAACATTAAAAGATCACATTGATGAACTTCAGCAATTGTACATCCCTGTCTGGAGTAAAAATAAAACGGGGAAGGTGGCTCAACCGTGGCTAACAAGGGAAATTAAGGATAGTGTTAAAGCCAAGGAAGAGGCATATAAATTGGCCAGAAAAAGCAGCAAACTTGAGGACTGGGAGAAATTTAGGATTCAACAGAGGAGGACTAAGGGTTTAATTAAGAGGGGGATAATAGAGTACGAGAGGAAGCTTGCAGGGAACATAAAAACTGACTGCAAAAGTTTCTATAAATATGTGAAGAGAAAAAGATTAGTGAAGACAAATGTAGGTCCCTTGCAGTCGGATTCAGGTGAATTTATAATGGGGAACAAAGAAATGGCAGACCAATTGAACAAATATTTTGGTTCTGTCTTCACGAAGGAAGACACAAATAACCTTCCGAATGTACTAGGGGACAGTGGGTCTAGTGAGAAGGAAGAACTGAAGGATATCCTTATTAGGGAAATTGTGTAAGGGAAATTGATGGGATTGAAGGCCGATAAATCCCCGGGGCCTGATAGTCTGCATCCCAGAGTACTTAAGGAAGTGGCCCGAGAAATAGTGGATGTATTGGTGATCATTTTCCAACAGTCTATCGACTCTGGATCAGTTCCTATGGACTGGAGGGTAGCTAATGTAACACCACTTTTTAAAAAAGGGAGAGAGAAAATGGGTAATTATAGACCAGTTAGCCTTACATCAGTAGTGGGGAAAATGTTGGAATCAATCATTAAGGATGAAATAGCAGTGCATTTGGAAAGCAGTGACAGGATCGGTCCAAGTCAGCATGGATTTATGAAAGGGAAATCATGCTTGACAAATCTTCTGGAATGTTTTGAAGATGTAACTAGCAGAGTGGACAAGGGAGAACCAGTGCATGTGGTGTATTTGGACTTTCAAAAGGCTTTTGACAAGGTCCCGCACAAGAGATTGGTGTGCAAAATCAAAGCGCATGGTATTGGGAGTAATGTACTGATGTGGTTAGAGAACTGGTTGGCAGACAGGAAGCAGAGAGTCAGGATAAACGGGTCCTTTTCAGAATGGTAGGCAGTGACTAGTGGAGTGCCGCAGGACTCAGTGCTGGGACCCCAGCTCTTTACAATATACATTAACAATTTGGATGAAGCAATTGAGTGTAATATCTTCAAGTTTGCAGATGACACTAAACTGGGTGGCGGTGTGAGCTGTGAGAGGGACGCTAAGAGGCTGCAGGGAGACTTGGACAGGTTAGGTGAGTGGGCAAATGCATGGCAGATGCAGTATAATGTGGATAAATGTGAGGTTATCCATTTTGGGGGCAAAAACACGAAGGCAGAATATTTTCTGAATGGCGGCAGATTAGGAAAAGGGGAGGTGCAACGAGACCTGGGTGTCATGGTTCATCAGTCATTGAAAGTTGGCATGCAGGTACAGCAAGCGGTGAAGAAGGCAAATGGTATGTTGGCCTTCATAGCTAGGGGATTTGAGTATAGGAGCAGGGAGGTCTTACTGCAGTTGTACAGGGCCTAAGTGAGGCCTCACCTGGAATATTGTGTTCAGTTTTGGTCTCCAAATCTGAGGAAGGACGTTCTTGCTATTGAGGTAGTGCAACGAAGGTTCAGCAGACTAATTCCAGAGATGGCTGGACTGTCATATGAGGAGAGACTGGATCAACTGGGCCTTCATTCACTGGAGTTTAGAAGGACGAGAGGGGATCTCATCCTTCAGCGTCGGAGGTGCGTGGAGAGGTGTGAGTCCGGGGTCGGCGAGAGGCCTATAAAAGGCCCAACGCGGCGGCAGTCGGGAGCAGCGTCGGAGGTGCGTGGAGAGGCGTGAGTCCGGGGTCGGCGAGAGGCCTATAAAAGGCCCAACGCGGTGGCAGTCGGGAGCAGCGTCGGAGGTGTGTGGAGAGGCGTGAGTCCGGGGTCGGCGAGAGGCCTATAAAAGGCCCAACGCGGCGGCAGTCGGGAGCAGCATCGGAGGTGCGTGGAGAGGCGTGAGTCCGGGGTTGGCGAGAAGCCTATAAAAGGCCCAACGCGGCAGCAGTCGGGAGCAGCGTCGGAGGTGCGTGGAGAGGCGTGAGTCCGGGGTCGGCGAGAGGCCTATAAAAGGCCCAACGCGGCAGCAGTCGGGAGCAGCGTCGGAGGTGCGTGGAGAGGCGTGAGTCCGGGGTCGGCGAGAGGCGAACTTGTGCAGCTACAGAGAGAAGGCAAAAAAGAAGTAGAAAGAAACAGAACGGTGACATCACAGCCAAGGAGGTAAGTGATTGGCTGGTGATTGGTGAGTAGTTTTTCTGTTTTCTCTTCTATAACAGTGAGTAAACTTTAGCATTGTTGTTGCCAATTTAAATGTATCTAAGGGTTAAGTCGTCAGGGACACTTCCGTGTGCGGGAAGTGTGCGGGAAGTGTATCCTCCTCCAGCTCCTGACGGTCTGCGTTACGGAATTGGAGCTAAGGGTGGATTTACTCTGCAGCATCCACGATGCTGAGAATGACGTGAGTAGCATGTGTAGCGAGTTGGTCTTACCGCCGATGAAGGGTCCACAGCCAGATAGGGAATGGAAGAGCAGTGCAAGGAAGGTAGTGCAGGGGTCCCCTGCGGTCATCCCCCTGCAAAACAGATACACTGCTTTGAGTACTGTTGAGGGGGATGACTCATCAGGGGAGGACAGTAGCAGCCAAGTTCATGGCACCGTGGCTGGCTCTGCTGCACAGGAGGGCAGGAAAAAGTGTGGGAGAGCGATGGTGATAGGGGATTCAATGGTAAGGGGAATAGATAGGCGTTTCTGCGGCCGCAACCGAGACTCCAGGAAGGTATGTTGCTTCCCTGGTGCAAGGGTCAAGGATGTCTCGGAGCGGGTGCAGGACATTCTGAAAAGGGAGGGTGAACAGGCAGTTGTCGTGGTGCACATTGGTACCAACGATATAGGTAAAAAAAGGGATGAGGTCCTACAAGACGAATTTAAGGAGCTAAGAGCTAAATTAAAACGTAGGACCTCAAAAGTAGTAATCTCGGGATTGCTACCAGTGCCACGAGCTAGTCAGAGTAGGAATCGCAGGATAGTTCAGATGAATACGTGGCTTGAGCAGTGGTGCAGCAGGGAGGGATTCAAATTCCTGGGGCATTGGAAACGGTTCTGGGGGAGGTGGGACCAGTACAAACCGGACGGTCTGCACCTGGGCAGGACCGGAACCAATGTCCTAGGGGGGAGTGTTTGCTAGTGCTGTTGGGGAGGAGTTAAACTAATATGGCAGGGGGATGGGAACCAATGCAGGGAGACAGAGGGAAACAAAATGGAGACAAAAGCAAAAGACAGAAAGGAGATGAATAAAAGTGGAAGGCAGAGAAACCCAAGGCAAAAAACAAAAAGGGCCACTGTACAGCAAAATTCTAAAGGGTCAAAGTGTAATAAAAAGGCAAGCATGAAAGCTCGGTGCCTCAATGCAAGGAGTATTCGGAACCTAGGAGAGGGCTCTGAGCTAGTGAGAGCTCAGATGAACAGGACCCCAAGAACGAATGCAAAAGGCAGAAGGCAACAGAGCAGAGTAGCACTGGGGTAAGTGTAAACCACAAGGTGATAGGAAGGGACAATATGTATGAATATAAAAGGGCTGCAGGAGAGATCAAAACTAAAAATCATGGTTTAAAAACTAGTATTAAAACACTCTACCTAAACGCACGCAGCATTCGAAATAAAGTAAATGAGTTGACAGCACAAATCATTACATATGGGTATGATTTGGTGGCCATTACAGAAACGTGGTTACAGGGGGGCCAAGACTGGGAATTAAACATACAGGGGTATCTGACAATTTGGAAAGATAGACAAGAAGGGAAAGGAGGTGGGGTAGCTCTGTTAATAAAGGATGATATCAGGGCAGTTGTGAGAGACGATATTGGCTCTAATGAACAAAATATTGAATCATTGTCGGTGGAGATTAAAGATAGTAAGGGGAAAAAGTCACTGGTGGGCGTAGTTTATAGGCCCCCAAATAATAACTTCACGGTGGGGCGGGCAATAATCAAGGGAATAATGGAGGCATGTGAAAAAGGAACGGCAGTAATCATGGGGGATTTTAACCAACATATCGATTGGTCAAATCAAATCGCACGGGGTAGCCTTGAGGAGGAATTCATAGAATGTATACGGGATTGTTTCTTAGAACAGTATGTTACAGAACCTACAAGGGAGCAAGCTATCTTCGATCTGGTCCTGTGTAATGAGACAGGAATAATAAACGATCTCCTAGTAAAAGATCCTCTCGGAATGAGTGATCGCAGTATGGTTGAATTTGTAATACAGATTGAGGGTGAGGAAGTAGTGTCTCAAACGAGCGTACTATGCTTAAACAAAGGGGACTACAGTGGGATGAGGGCAGAGTTGGCTAAAGTAGACTGGAAACACAGACTAAACGGTGGCACAATTGAGGAACAGTGGAGGACTTTTAAGGAGCTCTTTCATAGTGCTCAACAAAAATATATTCCAGTGAAAAAGAAGGGCGATAAGAGAAGGGATAACCAGCCGTGGATAACCAAGGATATAAAGGAGAGTATCAAATTAAAAACCAATGCGTATAAGGTGGCCAAGGTTAGTGGGAAACTAGAAGATTGGGAAAATTTTAAACGACAGCAAAGAATGACTAAGAAAGCAATAAAGAAAGGAAAGATAGATTACGAAAGTAAACTTGCTCAAAACATAAAAACAGATAGTAAAAGCTTTTACCGATATATAAAACGGAAAAGAGTGACTAAAGTAAATGTTGGTCCCTTAGAAGATGAGAAAGGGGGTTTAATAATGGGAAATGTGGAAATGGCTGAGACCTTAAACAATTATTTTGCTTCGGTCTTCACAGTGGAAGACACAAAAACCATGCCAAAAATTGCTGGTCACGGGAATGTGGGAAGGGAGGACCTTGAGATAATCACTATCACTAGGGGGGGGTAGTGCTGGACAGGCTAATGGGACTCAAGGTAGACAAGTCCCCTGGTCCTGATGAAATGCATCCCAGGGTATTAAAAAAGATGCCGGAAGTTATAGCAGATGCATTCGTTATAATCTACCAAAATTCTCTGGACTCTGGGGAGGTACCATCGGATTGGAAAGCAACTAATGTAACACCTCTGTTTAAAAAAGGGGGCAGACAAAAGGCAGGTAACTATAGGCTGGTTAGTTTAACATCTGTAGTGGGGAAAATGCTTGAAGCTATCATTAAGGAAGAAATAGCGGGACATCTAGATAGGAATAGTGCAATCAAGCAGACGCAAGATGGATTCATGAAGGGGAAATCATGTTTAACTAATTTACTGGAATTCTTTGAGGATATAACGAGCATGGTGGATAGAGGTGTACCGATGGATGTGGTGTATTTAGATTTCCAAAAGGCATTCGATAAGGTGCCACATAAAAGGTTACTGCAGAAGATAAAGGTACGCGGAGTCAGAGGGAATGTATTAGCATGGATAGAGAATTGGCTGGCTAACAGAAAGCAGAGAGTCGGGATAAAGGGGTCCTTTTCGGGTTGGAAATTGGTGGTTAGTGGTGTGCCACAGAGATCGGTGCTGGGACCACAACTGTTTACAATATACATAGATGATCTGGAAGAGGGGACAGAGTGTAGTGTAACAAAATTTGCAGATGACACAAAGATTAGTGGGAAAGCGGGTTGTGTAGAGGACACAGAGAGGCTGCAAAGAGATTTAGATAGGTTAAGCGAATGGGCTAAGGTTTGGCAGATGGAGTACAATGTCGGAAAATGTGAGGTCATCCACCTTGGAAAAAAAAACAGTAAAAGGGAATATTATTTGAATGAAGAGAAATTACAACATGCTGTGGTGCAGAGGGACCTGGGGGTCCTTGTGCATGAATCCCAAAAAGTTAGTTTGCAGGTGCAGCAGGTAATCAGGAAGGCGAATGGAATGTTGGCCTTCATTGCGAGAGGGATGGAGTACAAAAGCAGGGAGGTCCTGCTGTAACTGTATAGGGTATTGGTGAGGCCGCACCTGGAGTACTGCGTGCAGTTCTGGTCACCTTACTTAAGGAAGGATAAACTAGCCTTGGAGGGGGTACAGAGACGATTCACTCGGCTGATTCCGGAGATGAGGGGGTTACTTATGATGATAGATTGAGTAGACTGGGTCTTTACTCGTTGGAGTTCAGAAGGATGAGGGGTGATCTTAAAGAAACATTTAAAATAATGAAAGGGATAGACAAGATAGAGGCAGAGAGGTTGTTTCCACTGGTCGGGGAGACTAGAACTAGGGGGCACAGCCTCAAAATACGGGGGAGCCAATTTAAAACCGAGTTGAGAAGGAATTTCTTCTCCCAGAGGGTTGTGAATCTGTGGAATTCTCTGCCCAAGGAAGCAGTTGAGGCTAGCTCATTGAATGTATTCAAATCACAGATAGACAGATTTTTAACCAAAAAGGGAATTAAGAGTTACGGGGAGCGGGCGGGTAAGTGGAGCTGAGTCCACGGCCAGATCAGCCATGATCTTGTTGAATGGCGGAGCAGGCTCGAGGGGCTAGATGGCCTACTCCTGTTCCTAATTCTTATGTTCTTATATACTTATCTCATAGAAACGTATAAGATTCTGATGGGACTGGACAGGTTAGATGCAGGAAGAATGCTCCCAATGTTGGGGAAGTCCAGAACCAGGGGACATAGTCTTAGGATAAGGGGTAGGCAATTTAGGACTGAGATGAGGAGAAACTTCTTCACCCAGAGTTGTTAACCTGTGGAATTCCCTGCCGCAGAGAGTTGTTGACGCCAGTTCATTGGATATATTCAAGAGTGAGTTAGATATGGCCTTTTCGGCTAAGGGGATTAAGGGGTATGGAGAGAAAGCAGGAAAGGGGTACTGAGGGAATGATCAGCCATGATCTTATTGAATGGCGGTGCAGGCTCGAAGTGCTGAATGGCCTACTCCTGCACCTATTTTCTACGTTTCTATGTTCCACAAAGCGGTCACCCAATCTGTATTTGGTCCCCCCAATGTAGAGGAGACCATATCGTGAGCAGCGAATACAGTATACTAAATTGCAAGAAGTACAAGTAAATCGCTGTTTCACCTGGAAGGAGTGTTTGGGACCCTGGATAGTGGGAAGGGAGGGGGTAAAAGGGCAGGTGTTGCATCCTCTGCGCTTGCACGGGAAGGTGCCGTGGGAAGGTGAGGGGATACTGGGGATGATTGAGGAGTGGATCAGGGTCTCATAAAAGGAATGGTCCCTTCGGAATACTGAAAGGGGAGGTGGGAGAGGATGTGTTTGGTGGTGGGATCACACTGGAGATGATGGAAATGGCGGAGGATGATCCATTGAATTATACTTTACTTGATAGTCTCTTGTTTCTCTTATTGAGAAACCTAGGTGAAGGGCCAAGGTTCATTGTGCAAGACACCAGATTAGGAGAGAAGATGAGGTAAATCAGGAAGTCGTAGTTAGGCAATGGGTTTTAAATATCCCTAGATTATAGGATGAGGGAGCGACTGGCAATGCTCTTGGGGAAAGAATGAGCTGGAGTAGAAGATGTGCAATGATCCTGAGCTCAACGTAGTGTGGATGTTTGCAATACCTGCGGAAAAGCCGTCCTGTGGTAATGACTAAATGGGTCAAGACGCTGCTGGGAAGGGCATGATTCAGCAGTTGATCCTTGAAATCCAGCAGCTGTTGGAAAACCAGAGACAGGAGAAGGATCAATGAATAACTGATACTGATTTATTTTCCATAATGGTGCGATGTCTAGTCCATTTAGTAGGATTCAAAAAGTATCACTCAAATATAAGCCCCAATTTTCTGATGCCTGTAGTATAGGCAGGTCTGTGTCAGCAGCAGGGAAGGTTAGCCTCACTGAATTTTTCCTCTTGTAATTTAAAAGCTCCTTGTGTAGGTAAAACAGACACCAGTAGTACAGTTGAGTCGCTCCTAAAGGCCATTAAAGAGGAGTGCTTTTTTTGCCTGAACCAATCCTTTCCTGGTAAGAATAAGGGATGAAAACACCTCATTTTGACAATGGAGCCTTCGAGTCCTGCTGCAGTGGGTGCAGCAAACGTGGGTGGCTTCATTTGGCGGGGAAGGTCACCCTGCGGTCAAAGCAGAGGTTAAACTGCTTGGATGGAGGTTGTGGATACATGGAATTGAGTCTCCCAAAGAGAAGCTAGATTAGAGGTATCAGGAGGCGGGACAAAGTAACGAGACCCATGCGTGCACACATTATGTTTCTATGGCAGCATAGTTCACATAGCAAAAACCAGAATTGGGAGCTGTTGAACCTTCAGCCAAGTAGGATGCAAAGTATGGAGATATCAGGCAGGTGATCAACTAACAGACAGACTTATTTCATCATAAACGGGTAAATGAACAGTATTCAGTACAAAAATTAGGGGAGATTTTCCTGGGTGTGTTTCTCGGAGCAGTGGATCACCTCAGTGCAGCAAATATTGGAAAATTGGGCGGGCAAACCTGTAATGGAAACTGCCTAATTTTTCGATATTCGCTGTGCCCAGGGATCACTTGAGCACAGGTCCAGATTCTCAACATAAAATTGATCTTTGAAAGGTGGTCGCTCATTTCTTTTGTGGTTCACTGCCACAAATCAATGATTTATCTCACCCCCTCTGTTGGCTTCAGACTGACTGCTAATCTGAGTAACCCACTATGTGCACAATTGGAATCACCTAGCCACAGAGCTGTACAACAAAAGGGCTATAAATAATCTTCAGCAATGCCCCTCTCACCCCAGAAACAGCTGACAATCAAAACACTACCCTGGAATGTCAATCATTTAGGATATTTGCAATTGAATGGAATGGCTTGATTCATTGATCTATGTCCCATACTTTGAATGGCCTGCTCATGTGTCCTTCCAAGTATACAGTGAGCGACCAACTTGTGCATGCTAAGGAATTCCTGAACTACACATATCTTTTGCCTTGCCCTGATGTGCAAAGTTTTAGCCAGACTGCAATGTAAATTCCCTACAGGACAGGAAACAGCTAGCAATCACTGGTCTTAAATATGGGTGTGTACTATGGGCAATAATAAAGTAACAAATAAATCAGTTAACAGAATTTAAAAAAATGTTTTTGTCACAATCCTCTTGCTGCGGGATTGACTTCCTGCTAAGGTATGGTTCTGCTCACGGTGAATTCCAGTATCTCACCTGCCCAATGGCCATTCTTTGTGTATGATCCCCAATGATGATTATAAGCAGGCTATTTAACAGAAGCAGGGCATCACAGGGCCTGATCCTGTTCTAACTCAACATCCAGCGATGCATACTTTCCAAAAGGAGCCACTGGTTGGATCTAAATTCACTACGTGGCGTGGTACTGAAACATGCCGACCAGGAAGACCACAGGTCCAACCTGTCTGTGCTGAAACAGCCGATATGAGCCAGAGCAGCAGTTTGAGGAGCAGTAATTGACTCCAATGCCCCTGAATTAGAGAGAGGAAAAATCAGCCCGAGTTCCTGCTGCTGACCACTAGAATGTGTACACATGGCAAGGTTATATGAGGACAGGATCAGGTTCTGTGGTGCTGCCCACTACAATCAAATAAACTACCAACAATCACCCACACACATACCCCAGCAAGAGTGAGAGAGGATGGGAGAAAGCTGGTACACAAAAACAGTTGCAGATCCACATAGGGCACTGAGACTAAAAGACAGACCTCAGGGATACCCTTTGAGAAGAAGTTGTGAACAGGCAAATCAATGTTGGAGTACCTCACTGATGCTGCTCTGCAGTAGTGCCAATGATGATAGGACAGTGTCACACAGAGACTCAAACAGTGCGTAATCCTTTGCCTCCACCGTCTTTGCATCCTTCCAACAAAAGAGAAGACAGGTTTTAACTATCACTGTCCCATTCAGACTGAGGACTCCATTTAGATAGAGTCTCACCCTCAGAATCCATTTTCAAGAAGCAGTCTCACCTTGAGGATCCGTGTCAAACAGGAAGCTTCTCTATTAAAGATGGCATGTCACCAACAGACTCTACCTTTTGACAGAATATCGGCATCTCGTCAGCCATTTGTCTCTGCCTCAGCTATCGCTAGGACAAGCACCTTCTATCGTGACGTGCAACCTGGCGGCAACTCCCACTCCCATTTCTCCTTCCTCCCGTTGAAGACATTCCTGCCCTGTAGTGCCCTCATTTGGGGGTTTAGTGGAGTCAGGTCAATCACTACAACCCAAAGTGTAGGGAAGGGGAGGGAGGAAATGGGAGAGCCAGGGAGGAGATATGGCAGGACACGTTACTGGAGGAGCAAGAAAATGAACAGGGAAATGATGGTAATGACTGGGGGAGAGACAGATAATTGGGAGCAGATAGACAAGGGTAACAACTGGGAGAGGGAGAGGAGACACAGATGGGAGGGTAACAACAGGGTAGAGGAAAGAGAGAGACTAGGGTAAACAGTTCAGTAAATTGTGGAGACATTTCATGCAGGATGTGCGAGTGCTTAAAAACATTTAAAAATTGTGCTGAAAAATTTGCGACACTGATTGGTTGTGATTGTACCAGAAAATTCCCAACTGTTACAGAGCTGGTGTTAAAATAGGACTTTTACTCAGAAAGGACAGAGAGCACGAGCAAGAAAGGGTGAAGTAGAGAATGTCCTTGTGATTTCCGCTTCATCCATGGATACCACCAGGGAAGCTCAACAACACGTCAACAAGGCGGCTAAATCCACGTGCCATCACCTGGCCTGCTGTGCACTGACGCTGATGGTTGGTGAAAACGGACACGCGATCAGGCGCAGACTAGAATCACAGTACCTCTTCGGCAGGCCCTTCTATCTCTTTGTCTTCCCCCTCTTCTCCAGTCGTGGACAGCGGGTCTGAGGAATCAACATTACCTGCAGCATCAGAAGGAAGATAATCACCACAAACAACCAGAATGGAGCCACACCAGCAGGTTGAACACGCCTAAACCATCAGCGTAGTTTTATTTTGTCCCAACAAGAAGGCGAATGAGAGGCAACTCGTAAGGTGCTAAACAGAATAGTTTCTGAGTACTATTTCAAGTTAAGTCATGAAACTCAAAAAAAGGCAAATTCAGGATTGATGTCAGGCAGTACTTCTTCATAAAGACTGACTGAAACCTGGAATGGTGTGCTGAAGGAGGCAAAAACTCTGAAACAATTCAAAAAACACAGTTAGATGGGGGACGATCAGTTTCTATGGAAGGTGAACAATTGGCCTCTTACACCTGTACTCATCTGATAAAGTGGCTGGTTCATAAGTTTGGCCTTCTTTGTTTTCCCCAACTTTAGTCCCCTCACTCCTGAAGGCACTGGCTCTTGCTGTGATCTAGTTCCGTCTGTACCAAGTATTCTCTGGTACCTCGCCCAAGTGATTATTCTTCATACGTGAGTTTAGACAGCGAATGTCGACAGGTTATTCAACTGAGGAGAGCATTACAAGTGAGACTGATCCTGTCCTCACTCAATGTCTACACCCTTGCACTTTCCAGGAAGGAGTAACTGGATAGCTATCCATGTGCAGGAACCTTGGCGGATAATAATGGAAGCAGGTGGGGAACGGAGTTTTTTTTTTAAAACAAGAATTCTCTGGATAGCCAATTCAAAAACCAGACCAGACCATGTGACCAAAGGCAAGAAAAATTATAATCTAGTGCTGGGGACTAGTTGGATTGAAACTTCATGGCAAGGGAGGGTAAAGTCAGATAATGAGCCATTCCTAAATACACTGTGCTAGTCTTGTCCGGAAATTATGCGCGGCAAAAAAAGACCAAAAGAGACAAAATAAGAATTGGAGATTTGGGTATAAACAATGAAACAGATGTTAAAAATTTATGTCCTGGCAAACAAGTGTAGAAAGAGCTATGATCCCAATCCAGAAATTTCACAGGGCACTCATAGTATCTTTGTAGCACATGACCAACATGGAGCATTAGGAGATTTCTCGAGTTATTTTCCTTGACTGACCTCTGCTTTGGGTCAGCGTGCATCCAGTTTTCAGCTGGACATTCTGATTTCTGAGTGAGCATTTCTGAAGTTTGAACCAAACATAAAAACAAGTTTTGTATTAAAAAAAAACTTGCAATTCTCCTGTGACACTACTCACCTTAAGCCAGAGATTGTCAGATATAGGTTGTTGCAGTAGAGAAGTGGGGGCACATGGCCGCTGGAGGGATTGGGAAAGAAATTGGTGAGCGATCGGCTCAGAGATGGTGAAGTGAGTATTTTACATTGGCTGAATTTTTCTAGAAACCAATTAGGATTTTTGTGTGATGGGCATTTCACACATATGACAAACACATTCTAAATGCAAAATCTTTGTTTATATACTATGAAAATTACCTAACACTGCTCATGAGTTTTACTGTCAATCATTAAAAGAAATCCTGAATAAATAAACGCCTGTCCCTAAATATGCCAGTTTTCATTGGATTCTGAAGGGAAGCTGCTTAAGCTGCATTCGGAGGAATTTTGTCCACAATGTGTTTGTATGGTGCATCCTGTAGTTTGCGAGCTGGTTGAGCCTCTTCAGCTGTGGATAAAACATCAGGGAATGCACTCATTTATAAGGAAAGGAACATTATACCATGTAAAACACAATGGGGCAGACTTTCCTCTACTTGCATAATAGGGGAGGATCGCTTGTCGGCAACAAATCCACGCAATGTCCAATCTCGCTGCCCAAATTTCCTCCAGGTGATCATTTATGCCCAAACACAAGGAGAGCAAAATTCACCCCAATGTGTTATTCTGCTACTGAATTGTTAGTCAACAGATCTAAATAATATTAAGCAAATACTGCAGGAGTACATTCAAACATTCAAGATCTGGCTTTGTTTGTGTCAATTAACATCCTGCAGATATTGTAGCTCTGGTATTTTATGTTCATGGAATGTTTCCCCTGGCCTACTTCGCTTTCCGATACCCAGATCGCGAGTCTCTGGATCTTCTCACTGTTATCAATCCCCCACAGCTGAACCAGCTAGCAGACTACAACTTTCAGGATGCACCATACAAACACATTGTGGACAAAATTCCTCCGAATGCAGATTAAGCAGCTTCCCTTCAGAATCCAATGAAAACTGGCATATTATAGCTGGTGTTTATTATATCAGGATTTTTTTATGACTAAGAACATAAGAACATAAGAAATAGGAGCAGGAGTAGGCCATATGGCCCCTCAAGCCATTCAATAAGATCATGGCTGATCTGATCTTGGCCCCAACTCCACTTTCCTGCCTGTTCACCATAACCCTCGACTCCCCTATAGCTCAAGAATCTGTCTATCTCAGCCTTGAATATATTCAATGACCCAGCCTTCACAGCTCTCTGGAGTAGAGAATTCCAAAGATTCACGACCCTATGGAGAGAAGAAATTCCTCCTCATCTCTGTCCGAAATGGGCGACCCCTTATTCTGAAACTATGCCCCCTAGTTCTAGATTCCCCCACGGATATCCTCTCAGCATCTACCCTGTTAAGCTCCCTCAGAATCTTATATGTTTCAATAAGATACCCTCTCATTCTTCTAAACTCCAATGAGTACAGGCCCAACCTGCTCAACCTTTCCTCATAAGACAACCCCTTCATCCCATGAATCAACCCAGTGAACCTTCTCTGAACTGCCTCCAATGCAAGTATATCCCTCCTTAAATAAGGAGACCAAAACTGTACGCTGTACTCTAGGTGTGGTCTCACCAACGCCCTGTACAGTTGTAGCAAGACTGCCCTACTTTTATACTCCACCCCCTTTTTGCAGTAAAGGCCAACATTCCATTTGCCTTCCTAATTACATGCTGTACCTGCATGCTAACTTTTTGTGTTTCATGTACGAGGACACCCAGATCCTTCTGTACTGCAGCATTCTGCAGTCTCTCGCCATTAAATATTTTGCTTTTCTATTCTTCCTATAAAAGTGGATAACCTCACATTTTCCCACATTATACTCCATCTGCCAAATATTTGCCCACTCACTTAACCTGTCCATATACCTTTACAGACTCTTTGTGTCCTCCACACAACTTGCTATCCCATCCATCATTGTATCATCAGCAAATTTGGCTATGTTACACTCGGTCCCTTCATCCATGTCATTAATATAGATTTAAATAGTTGAAGCCCCAGCACTGATTCCTGTGACACACCACTTGTTAGTTTGCCAACCTGAAAATTACCCATTTATCCCAACTCTCTGTTTTCTATTAGTTAACCAATCCTCTAACCATGCTAATATATTACCCCCAACACCTTGAGCTCTTATCGTGTGTAGTAACCTTTTATGTGGCACCTTATCGAATGCCTTTTGGAAAGGCAAATACACTACGTCTACGAGTTCCCCTTTATCCACACTGCTCGTTGTATCCTCAAAAAACTCTAATAAATTTGTCAAACACGATTTCCCTTTCATAAAACCATGCTGACTCTGCTTGATTGCATTATGATTTTCTAAATGTCCTGCTACTACTTCCTTAATAATGGATTCCAGCATTTCCCCAATGACAGATGTTAGGCTAACTGGCCTATAGTTTCCTGCTTTCTGTCTCCCTCCTTTTTTGAAGTTAACTCCATTCCCACAACTGAAGAGGCATCCTTCAGATATTGTAGCTCTGGTATTTTATGTTCATGGAATGTTTCCCCTGGCCTACTTCGCTTTCCGATACTCTGATCGCGAGTCTCTGGATCTTCTCACTATTATCAATCCCCCACAGCTGAACCAGCTAGCAGACTACAACTTTCAGGATGCACCAAACAAACACATTGCGGACAAAATTCCTCTGAATGCAGATTAAGCAGCCTCCCTTCTGAATCCAATGAAAACTGCCACATTTGGGGAAACGCGTTTATTATATCAGGATTTTTTTATGATTGACAGTAAAACGTGTCATTCATGCAGTATGTCAGGTCTTGATATTTGTAATTCCCATCCTGTATGCACTGTTCAGCAGTTGGAAAGGACCGATAATACCAAAATCCAGGAAGGTATAAGGATGAATGAATGATTTGAAGATAACTGTAAAAAATGTGTAGAAAAAGCACAAAACAAATAAAATCTTGAGCTTTTGAACTCTCTGAGGTACCTTTGACAGGACAAATGATACAAGAGGTTGTTATTTACGTAACTGCAGCATGTAAGGTTAGATGCAGGAAGAATGTTACCAATGTTGGGGAAGTCCAGAACCAGTGGTCACAGTCTAAGGATAAGGAGTAAGCCATTTAGGACCGAGATGAGGAGAAAGTTCTTCCCTCAGAGAATTGTGAACCTGTGGAATTCTCTACCACAGAAAATTGTTGAGGCCAGTTCATTAGATATATTCAAGAGGGAGTTAGATATGGATCTTACGGCTAAAGGGATCAAGGGGTATGGAGAGAAAGCAGGAAAGGGGTACTGAGGTGACTGATCAGCCATGATCTTATTGAATGGTGGTGCAGGCTCGAAGGGCCGCATGGCCTACTCCTGCATCTATTTTCTATGTAATCAACCCATGAAGAATTTCCACTTAGGCAAAGTATTGGAGGATACCTGATGAAAGCCACACCACAGCAAGAGAAAACTTCGAACGAGGAGAGAAAACGAGTGCCTGGGGAGGAGTGAAGAAAGAAGACACAAATAAGCCAGTGTTAAAGCACTCCGGGCAGAGAGCAGGTCCATTCTGGCAGAGTCAATACGTGGGCCTCAGGAACCAAGCAGGAACGAGTCATCTCCAAAAATACTTTCCTCTTCCCCCTCACTCGGGAAGCTTCCCTTTAATAAGATTTCAGGAATACAGCTGGAGACTCGATCTGACAGTCCCCGGCCTTTAAATGCGGTGTGTTATTTCGGTCTTTACCTGCTGCGCTCTCCATGTCCAGATCCCTTCCTGGACCCGAGTGTGGTGTGCGATCCCTGGTTACCCGGGAGACCGGAGGTCAGAGGTCGCCTGTCCTCCCGGCCTGCAGGCGGCGCACCCTCGCTGGGCGAACCTTACCTGGCGGTCCAGCCACAAGGGCATCCTGGGCTCTTTGTGGCTAAACACCTTTTGTTAAACATTTCACAGAACCCGGATAAGCTTATTCAGGACAATGTTACTGCATTTACTAAGTGTGTGTTTTTCAAGCTTTCATAGCATTCTGCTTCTCCCACAGGTTGTTAGTTTTTTGGGGGGTAAATTCTAAAATGGTGACCCTTGGAGCCGATCAGTGCCACATCTATAACACTTGATATTGTTCTTGACCAGCATCTCTCACTCCCCAAAATAAAGGTGACCACTTTGTGATTTTAGAGAATGTAATAGTCATCTTGTACCCAAAGGGAATGAATGCACCAGAAGCATTAATGGCTCTTTACATAGAAACATAGAAAATAGGTGCAGGAGCAGGCTATTCAGCCCTTCGAGCCTGCACCACCATTCAATAAGACCATGGCTGATCATTCCCTCAGTAACCCTTTCCTGCTTTCTCTCCATAACCCTTCATCCTCTTAGCTGTAGGGGCCATATCTAACTCCCTCTTGAATATATCCAATGAACTGGCATCAACAACTCTCTGCGACAGGGAATTCCACAGGTTAACAACTCTCTGAGTGAAGAAGTTTCTCCTCATCTCAGTCCTAAATGGCCTACCCCTTATCCTAAGACTGTGTTCCCTGGTTCTGGACCTCCCCAACATCGGGGACATTCTACCCACATCTAACCTGTCCCGTCCCGTCAGAATCTTATATGTTTCTATGAGATCCCCTCTCATCCTTCTAAACTCCAATGTATAAAGGCCCAGTTGATCCAGTCTCTCCTCATATGTCAGTCCTGTCATCCCAGGAATCAGTCTGGTGAACCTTCGCTGCACTCCCTCAATAGCAAGAACATACTTCCTCAGATTAGGAGACCAAAACTGAACACAATATTCGAGGTGAGGCCTCACCAAGGCCCTGTACAACTGCAGTAAGACCTCCCTGCTCCTATACTCGACACCAGGTCTCGTTGCATCTCCCCTTTTGCTAATCTGCCGCCATTCAGATAATATTCTGTCTTCGCAAAGTGGATAACCTCACATTTATCCACATTATACTGCATCTGCCATGCATTTGCCCATTCACCTAACCTGTCCAAGTCACCCTGCAGCCTCCTAGCGTCCCCCTCACAGCTCACACCACCACCCAGTTTAGTGTCATTTGCAAACTTGGAGATATTACACTCAATTCCTTCATCCAAATCATTGATGTATATTGTAAAAAGCTGGGGTCCCAGCACTGAGCCCTGCGGCACTCCACTAGTCACTGCCTGCCATTCTGAAAAGGGCCTGTTTATCCCAACTCTCTGCTTCCTGTCTACCAACCAGTTCTCTATCCACGTCAGTATATTACCCCCAATACCATGTGCTTTGATTTTGTACACCAATCTCTTGTGTGAGACCTTGTCAAAAGCCTTTTGAAAGTCCAAATACACCACATCCACTGGTTCTCCCTTGTCCACTCTACTAGTTACATCCTCAAAAAATTCCAAAAGATTTGTCAAGCATGATTTCCCCTTCATAAATCCATGCTGACTTGGACCAATCCTGTCACTGCTTTCCAAATGTGCTGCTATTTCATTCTTAATAATTGATTCCAACATTTTCCCCACTACTGATGTCAGGCTAACCGGTCTATAATTACCCGTTTTCTCTCTCCCTCCTTTTTTAAAAAGTGGTGTTACATTAGCTACCCTCCAGTCCATAGAAACTGATCCAGAGTCGATAGACTGTTGGAAAATGATCACCAATGCATCCACTATTTCTAGGGTCACTTCCTTAAGTACTCTGGGATGCAGACAATCAGGCCCCGGGGATTTATCGGCCTTCAATCCCATCAATTTCCTTAACACAATTTCCCGCCTAATAAGGATATCCTTCAGTTCCTCCTTCTCACGAGACCTTCGGTCCGCTAGTACTTCCGGAAGGTTATTTGTGTCTTCCTTCATGAAGACGGAACCAAAGTATTTGTTCAATTGGTCTGCCATTTCTTTGTTCCCCATTATAAATTCACCTGAATCCGACTGCAAGGGACCTACGTTTGTCTTCACTAATCTTTTTCTCTTCACATATCTATAGAAGCTTTTGCAGTCAGTTTTTATGTTCCCAACAAGCTTCTTCTCCTATTCTATTTTCCCCCTCTTAATTAAACCCTTTGTCCCTCTCTGCTGAATTCTAAATTTCTCCCAGTCCTCAGGTTTGCGGCTTTTTCTGGCCAATTTGTATGCCTCTTCCTTGGATTTAACACTATCCTTAATTTCCCTTGTTAGCCACGGTTGAGCCACCTTCCCCGTTTTATTTTTACTCGAGACAGGGATGTACAATTGTTGAAGTTCATCCATGTGATCTTTAAATGTTTGCCATTGCCTATCCACCATCAACCCTTTAAGTATCATTTGCCAGTCTATTCTAGCCAATTCACGCCTCAAACCATCGATACTGATAGATCTACTCGATACTTCCAGCACTTTCTGGGGTTTTTTGATTGAGTCACAGCACCTACCTTTGCATTATTTCCCTTCTTCCTTGCCTCTCTTCGTTCTGGTTGTGTTTATTCAATGTACCTGCTTCTTGCTTTCTCTTCGGGTGAGTGAGTCAGAGTTACTTGATACTTGGAAGGTGATCAATGGCCTTTTTGCCCAAAGAACAAGAAGCAGAAAGAGAATGGTTAAAGAAGGAACATAGAGCGTGGAGATAGAGAGAGAAGGAAGGAAAATTAAGGTTGGATGGGAAGTGTGAAGGAGAATCAGGAGAGAAATTATACTGATTACTGCTGTGAATGTTGGGATCTTCCACATATTATTGGGAGCAAGTCTGAGTTTAATATAAACAGACTTGACTGTAGCTGTACAGTAATGTTTTGTAAGATATTCCACACTGGATATAGAATAGAAAGCCTGGCACTGACTCCCTGGAGCAAGCAGAAAGCTGCGGGTGCTTCTGGGAGCTCAGAGCCAAGTGGGAAGCTGAGAAGAGAATGCACTGCCACTCCATTAATCAAGATGCTGGACAACGTAGACTACACCTCTGTCCCGATTCCCCCCTGCTAAGCACGTTATCAGCAACAAACAATAAAAAAAGGCTGCCTGTGATCAATCATAGTTCAGATTTAATGATTACAAGGCAATGATGGCACTCAAAATATCAGGGTAGAAAATGCAGATTTAGAGGGGTGTTTAATAGAAGCTGAACATTCTGGAAGAGATGTTGCATACACTTTGGTGCTCTTTTGTCACTTTTTGCCATTTGCAATTACACAAACTGAGTCAGGATGAGTTGGGAAGGAAACCTTTTTTTTTAATTGAATTGCTGCCAATAGGTCTCCTGTGGTGTTGGACAGTCATACAAGGCCCAAGGAGCAGAACAGTTCTGCTCCTTAATCCTGGACTCACCCCTCCTGCTGCCACTTGAGTTGCGCGGGAAAGGGGGAGGTATCTTACACATTCTTCCTCCATTCATCCCGACTATGCTAAAATCAAAACTATCACACTATCTCCTATTCTAACTCATTCATAGGATATCAAAACTAGAATTCCTTACCTCCGACCATCATCCTTTCCTTTTACACTCCACGAGCTTTGCCAACCCAAGCTTGGTGTCATCTAATCATGACTTCACCGTCTTGCCTATATTTTGAACGTTAGTGCATTTTGAAGAGTAGACCTTGATCCTTTATTTGGTTTCTCCATTTTTTTTTAAATGTCTTACTAAAAAAACTGTAAACCAATTGCCACCCATCAAAATGGCTGTCCCAAACCAACTGTTGATCAATAAAGAGAGGAAGAAGGTTTAAAGCAAACTGGATCAGTTCCTGTGGAGTGGAGGGTAGCCAATGTAACCCCACTTTTTAAAAAAGGAGGGAGAGAGAAAACAGGGAATTATAGACCGGTCAGCCTGACATCGGTAGTGGGTAAAATGATGGAATCAATTATTAAGGATGTCATGGCAGCGCATTTGGAAAGAGGTGACATGATAGGTCCAAGTCAGCATGGATTTGTGAAAGGGAAATCATGCTTGACAAATCTTCTGGAATTTTTTGAGGATGTTTCCAGTAGAGTGGACAAGGGAGAACCAGTTGATGTGGTATATTTGGACTTTCAGAAGGCTTTCGACAAGGTCCCACAGAAAAGATTAATGTGCAAAGTTAAAGCACATGGGATTGGGGGTAGTGTGCTGACATGGATTGAGAACTGGTTGTCAGACAGGAAGCAAAGAGTAGGAGTAAATGGGGACTTTTCAGAATGGCAGGCAGTGACTAGTGGGGTACCGCAAGGTTCTGTGCTGGGGCCCCAGCTGTTTACATTGTACATTAATGATTTAGACGAGGGGATTAAATGTAGTATCTCCAAATTTGCGGATGACACTAAGTTGGGTGGCAGTGTGAGCTGCGAGGAGGATGCTATGAGGCTGCAGAGTGACTTGGATAGGTTAGGTGAGTGGGCAAATGCATGGCAGATGAAGTATAATGTGGATAAATGTGAGGTTATCCACTTTGGTGGTAAAAACAGAGAGAAAGACTATTATCTGAATGGTGACAGATTAGGAAAAGGGGAGGTGCAAAGAGACCTGGGTGTCATGGTACATCAGTCATTGAAGGTTGGCATGCAGGTGCAGCAGGCGGTTAAGAAAGCAAATGGCATGTTGGCCTTCATAGCGAGAGGATTTGAGTACAGGGGCAGGGAGGTGTTGCTACAGTTGTACAGGGCCTTGGTGAGGCCACACCTGGAGTATTGTGTACAGTTTTGGTCTCCTAATTTGAGGAAGGACATTCTTGCTATTGAGGGAGTGCAGCAAAGGTTCACCAGACTGATTCCCGGGATGGCGGGACTGACCTATCAAGAAAGACTGGATCAACTGGGCTTGTATTCACTGGAGTTCAGAAGAATGAGAGAGGACCTCATAGAAACGTTTAAAATTCTGACGGGGTTTTAGACAGGTTAGATGCAGGAAGACTGTTCCCAATGTTGGGGAAGTCCAGAACCAGGGGACACTGTCTAAGGATAAGGGGTAAGCCATTTAGGACCGAGATGAGGAGAAACTTTTTCATCCAGAGAGTGGTGAACCTGTGGAATTCTCTACCACAGAAAGTTGTTGAGGCCAATTCACTAAATATATTCAAAAAGGAGTTGGATGAAGTCCTTACTACTAGGGGGATCAAGGGGTGTGGCGAGAAAGCAGGAATGGGGTACTGAAGTTGCATGTTCAGCCATGAACTCATTGAATGGCGGTGCAGGCTAAAAGGGCCGAATGGCCTACTCCTGCACCTATTTTCTATGTTTCTATGTTTCTATATAATTTATTCTAGCTATTCATACAGGCTTATTCGAGAGTTTAATTTGTTTGTGTTGATTCACAATTAGAATTTTCCAAAGTTGATCAATAAAGGAACATTGTGGCAGACTTGGCATCGTCCCCTGTTGCTTTGAAATCTCCGCTCTGTTGTGCTATCATGTATTTTCCATTGGGTGCCTTGAGGATCAGAACATTGGAGCCGACCAGCTGAATAATGAAGTTGATTGGAGTGTCTCCAGTACCGGCGAGGAAGCCCTCTTTATCCATTTTCCAAAACTTGTCCGTGGACACTGAACCAGAACATAAAGAGGCAGACAGAGATTAACCATGGATTTACCAGAATTTAGATAAAAGAGTAATTCAAGAGGAGTTTTAATTGGGTATTTGGAAAGAAAAGGAAATTGGACTGTTGCAAGACAGGAGCGCACAATTAAAAGGACAAGTGTAATCTGTTGAAATTCTCAAATAACCCTCAATGTTATAAAGGAAGTACTCTGTGCATTTATTGGTGTCTATGATCACTTCTTGTCTTCGAGTTTGATGTGGCCATTCCACCTATGACTGCCTGCCTGAGAGTTACAGTGCCCTGCATTGCCGTTCTCTGCTCCAATTCCCAGTTTTAATAGAGGGGTTTCATAAGAACATAAGAAATAGGAGCAGGAGTAGGCCATACGGCCCCTCGAGCCTGCTCCGCCATTTAATACGATCGTGGCTGATCCAATCATGGACTCAGGTCCACTTCCCTGTCCGCTCCCCATAATCCCTTAATCCCTTATCGGTTAAGAAACTGTCTATCTCTATCGTAAATGTATTCAATGTCCCGGCTTCCACAGCTCTCTGAGGCAGTGAATTCCACAGATTTACAACCCTCTGAGAGAAGAAATTCTTCCTCATCTCAGTTTTAAATGGGCGGCCCCTTATTCTAAGATTATGCCCCCTTAGTTCTTGTCTTCCCCATCAGTGGAAACATGCTCTCTGCATCCACCTTGTCAAGCCTCCTCATAATCTTACACGTTTCGATAAGATCACCTCTTATTCTTCTGAATTCCAATGAGTAGAGGCCCAACCTCCTCAACCTTTCCTCATAAGTCAACCCGCTCATCTCTGGAATCAACCTTGTGAACTTTCTCTGAACTGCCTCCAAAGCAAGTATATCCTTTCGTAAATATGAAAACCGCTTCTACCTCCTTCCCAAGATCCACAAACAGGACTGCACCGGTAAACCCATCATTTTAGCCTGTTCTTGCCCCACAGAACTTATTTCTTGCTATCTCGACCCTATGTTTTTTCTCCCCTTGTCCACTCTCTTCCCACCTACATCCACGACTCCTCCAACACCCTCCGTCACTTTATGTTTCCAGTTTCCTGGCCCCAACCGTCTCCTTTTCACCATGGACGTCCAATCCCTCTGCACTTCTATTCCCCACCAGGATGGCCTGAGGGCACTCCACTTCTTCCTCGAGCAGAGGCCCAACCAGACCCCATCCACCACCATCCTCCTCCGTCTGGCTGAACTTGTTCTCACATTGAACAACTTCTCCTTTAACTCCACTCACTTCACCAAATTAAAGGTGTTGCTATGGGAACCTGCATGGGTCCTAGCTATGCCTGCCTTTTCGTGGGATATGTGGAACATTCTTTGTTCCAGTCCTACTCGGGTCCCCTCCCTCACCTCTTTCTCCGGTACATTGATGACTGTATTGGTGCCGTTTCCTGCTCTCGCCCTGAACTTGAAAATTTCATTCACTTTGCATCCAATTTCCGCCCTTCCCTCACCTTCACATGGTCCATCTCCGACTCTTTCCTCGACTTCTCCGTCTCCATCTCTGGGGATAGGCTTTCGACCAGTATTAGCCCACTGAATCCCATTACGACCTAGACTACACTTCTCTCATCCCGCATCCTATAAGGATTCCATTCCATTCTCCCAGTTTCTCCGTCTCCATCGCATCTGCTCTGATGACGCCACCTTTCACACGAGTGCCTCTGACATGTCTTCCTTTTTCTTCAACCGAGGATTCCCCTCCGCCATGGTTAACATGGCCCTCGACTGTGTCCATTCTATTTTCCGCATCTCTGCTCTCATCCCTTCCCCTCCCTCTCAGAACCACGACAGGGTTCCCCTTGTCCTCACCTTTCACCCCACTAGCCTCCACGTTCAACGGATCATCCTCCGCCATTTCCGCCACCTCCAGTGTGATCCCACCACTAATCACATCTTCTTCTCCCCTCCCCTCTCAGCATTCCGAAGGGACGGCTCCCTCCGCGACACCCTGGTCAATTCCGCAATCACCCCCATGACCCCCTCCCCTTCCCATGGCACCTTCCCGTGCAAGCGCAGGAGATGCAACACCTGCCCTTTTACCTCCTCCCTTCCCACTATCCAGGGCCCCAAACACAACTTTCTGGTGAAACAGCGATTTACTTGTACTTCTTGCAATTTAGTATACTGCATTCGCTGCTCATGATGTGGTCTCCTCTACATTGGGGAGACCAAGCATAGATTGGGTGACCGCTTTGTGGAATACCTCCGTTCAGTCCGTAAGTGTGACCCTGAGCTTCCGGTTGCCTGTCACTTTAATTCCCCGCTCCACTCCCACTCTGATCTCTCTGTCCTTGGACCTTTCCATTGTTCCAATGAAGCTCAATGCAAGCTCGAGGAACAGCACCTCATCTTTCGTTTAGGCACTTTACAGCCTTCTGGACTCAACATTGAGTTCAATAATTTCAGACCATAACCTCTGCCCATTTTTGGTTCCCGCCCCCCGAGCTTATGTTTTTTTTCTCTTTGTCTCTAATGGCAACCGGTCATTATCCCACCATTCACACCCTATCCAGACTAACCTTTTTCTAACTCCGGCCATTACCATTTCAATTCGGCCCAACATCCCTTTTGTCTCTCTCATCTCTACTACCTTCCACCCTATTACAGACCTTCCCTTTTGTTCTTTCTTCCCCTCCCCCTTTCAGTGCTCCTTAAGAATCTGTTCTTTTCGAACATTCGTCAGATCTGACGAAGGGTCATAGACCCGAAACGTTAACTTTGTTTTTCTCTCCACAGATGCTGCCTGACCTGCTGAGATTTCCAGCATTCTCTGTTTTTATATGTGAAATATATGTATTTGGTTCCCTTTTTTCTTGGTTGAACTTTAGAGAGGATGGAAAATATAATTTGAACTGCTTTACTGTAATTATTCTTGTATTAATGGCTTGCAGCCTCTGTGGATGCGCCACGTAGATATTCCACGGTGGGTAGATGAAACACCATGTATAGGTTAATGTTACGGTTGCTGGTGAAGATTTATTATTATTAAGACATTTAGCAAAATACATTTTTATTGTTTTATATCTGCGGAAGTATAAGATATATGTTCCACAGTTAAGCAAAATCTGACATATTGACCTAATGCTACTCTTTAACCTTTCCTTTTAATATACCTGATTCTTAGTTTATAGCCTAAATCACACTGCCTGATAGACAGTTTACTCTTCCACTAGCCAAACACCAGAAGAACACGAAAGAGCTCTTTGCCAAATCCAGAAAGTTATTACAGGGGTTTCAATTGGACCACAGAGAACATGATATTAGGGGATATTGGGGGTAATTTTCAATTTCTCTACCCAGGGGTTAAAACCTAGTGGAGCGGATCACACGCCTGTTGTAGAACCTACCCGATTTTAAACCCTTTGATTTCAATGGGTTGAAAATCGGGCAGGATCTAAAAAAGGTATGGTCAGTCCTCTCCGGCAGGTTAAATTGAAAGTGGCCAGTTGATGAAATTGAAAGTAACTTCCATTGTGTGGATACTCTGGTTTGTAGCGAGTAAGTGCTCACTCATGGGGGTTGGTCTTTGTTTTGAGCATGAGAGAAATATCTGGTCGAAGCCTAAAAATGTAACAAGTACATTAATGCCATTTTGCTAACCCCTGCAGCTTATCACAAAGGTACAGTGTGGCTGTTTTAAACACATTTATATTTTCGGAGTTGAAAGGTATACAGTTCATGAGTGAAGGTCTCAAACGTAGGATTTGTCCAATGTTAACAGTCCTACTTGCTGCTCTCCTTTAGAACAGCTGCTTTGAGGCAAGAAGGGGCAAAGCTTTAGTCTGGAATTCCTGTTCATGTGAATTCATGAATGTGGAATATTGTCTTAAAATCTACTGTAATACCACTGTTAAATACCCCATTAAAAGCTAGATCCTTTTGAATTCGGTGTAACTCGAGTTTTATCAGCGCATTGACTGTTAAAGGTTATAGTCCTGAAAAATTAATTTTAATTTTGAGGAGTGTCAAATTTTTCCATTTTAATAAAAATTTTAAAAATTTAAGAAACTTAAAAAAAAATTAAGTTTGTTTATCTTTATTTCAGGTTTACCCTTTTCCCCATGTGAGAGTCCCAATCTTTGTTTTGCTCTTGCTAACATTTTTAAAAAGTTAGGATCAAAGGAGCTTACTTTCTTGGTTCACTGTGTGCATTTTTGATTGGCTCCTTAGACAGCTTTGTTGACATCATAACAGCTCGCATTAGGGATTCCTCATTAACTTCAATTAACTGATTTCAATTGCACGTTGGAAAAGCTGAACCTCTCGCCACAGAGATCGTGAGATCCTTGTGGAAAGCTTATTTTGGGGTCAGCGATGAATGCGTTTGCTTCGCTGTTGACTGCAAATTACAGGCCTATATGTCATCTTTAAAAGGAATCATTTCACCATTAAGATCTCTTTTAAAAAGATAATCTAGCAATCAGGAACCTTTTTAAAATCATATATGCAACTAATCAGCTGAATCACTTTTAAAGCATGTTTGTATTTTCTCATTATCCTTGGTTCAATAGATTCCTCATTACTTGTACAACTCATGGCCGAGACAGGGGATTGGCATCCTGCTGATGGGTTAGGTGAGCACAGGATTGAGCTTGGCTGTGGTATCCCACACAGTTGAATTATCTGCTGACATTAATAACTAGGCTGACACATGAAGAAAGATTACTTGGGAGAGGTACACCTACAAAACTGTATCTCTGCAAGAATCACTTCAAGAGTGGAGAAGAGAAAAGATGGAAATAATCATAATTGTCTCTGGTTTACAAAAAAAGCTCTAATTAAATCCTAGCTAAAATTACTTATATTTCTGAGAGACAGCCAGGATTCTTTCAAAAGGGTTATTGCACTATATTGATCATAAACTTACCAAGTTGGAATTGGTAGTAGCCCTCATCATTTGAAGTCATCCAACTTGCTTCATACATGGGTCTGTTGCCATCTAACCGTTGAGTCCCACAACCAAACGCAACAAAGCCAAAATCACTTTGCAGTATTAGAAGTGGTCGGTTGGTGAGTTTTAGAATGAATTCTTCAGAATTATCTGTGAACCAACACACCATGATATAATTACCGAAATGCGCAGCTTAAATCCCCCTCACGAGTCTTCCTTTGTTTATGGGGAAAATGTTGGAATCAATCATTAAGGATGAAATAGCAGCGCATTTGGAAAGCAGTGACAGGATCGGACCAAGTCAGCATGGATTTATAAAAGGGAAAACATGCTTGACGAATCTTCTGGAATTTTTTGAGGATGTAACTAGCAGAGTGGACAAGGGAGAACCAGTGGATGTGGTGTATTTGGACTTTCAAAAGGCTTTTGACAAGGTCCCGCACAAGAGATTAGTGTGCAAAATCAAAGCACATGGTATTGGGGGTAATGTACTGACGTGGATAGAGAACTGGTTGGCAGACAGGAAGCAGAGAGTCGGGATAAACGGGTCCTTTTCAGAATGGCAGGCAGTGACTAGTGGAGTGCCGCAGGGCTCAGTGCTGGGACCCCAGCTCTTTACAATATACATTAACGATTTAGATGAAGGAATTGAGTGAAATATCTCCAAGTTTGTGGATGACACTAAACTGGGTGGTGGTGTGAGCTGTGAGGAGGATGCTACGAGGCTGCAGGGTGACTTGGACAGGTTAGGTGAGTGGGCAAATGCATGGCAGATGCAGTATAATGTGGATAAATGTGAGGTTATCCATTTTTGGGGCAAAAACACGAAGGCAGACTATTATCTGAATGGCGGCAGATTAGGAACAGGGGAGGTGCAACGACACCTGGGTGTCATGGTTCATCAGTCACTGAAAGTTGGCATGCAGATACAGCAGGCGGTGAAGAAGGCAAATGGTATGTTGGCCTTCATAGCTAGGGGATTTGAGTATAGGAGCAGGGAGGTCTTACTGCAGTTGTACAGGGCCTTAGTGAGGCCTCACCTGGAATATTGTGTACAGTTTTGGTCTCTTAATCTGAGGAAGGACGTTCTTGCTATTGAGGGAGTGCAGCGAAGGTTCACCAAACTGATTCCGGGGAAGGCTGGACTGTCATATGAGGAGAGACTGGATCAACTGGGCCTTTATTCACTGGAGTTTAGAAGGATGAGAGGGGATCTAATAGAAACGTATAAGATTCTGATGGGACTGGACAGGTTAGATGCAGGTAGAATGTTCCCGATGTTGGGGAAGGGGACATAGTCTTAGGATCAGGGGTAGGCCATTTAGGACTGAGATGAGGAGAAACTTCTTCACTCAGAGAGTTGTTAACCTGTGGAACTTCCTGCCTCAGAGAGTTGTTGATGCCAGTTCATTGGATATATTCAAGAGGGAGTTAGATATGGCCCTTACGGCTAAGGGGATGAAGGGGTATGGAGAGAAAGCAGGAAAGGGTTACTGAGGGAATGATCAGCTATGATCTTATTGAATGATGGTGCAGGCTCGAAGGGCCGAATGGCCTACTCCTGCACCTATTTTCTATGTTTCTATGTTTATCTATTATCAGCTCAACAGATGAACACTTTTTAATAGGGAGGTATCTAACTCAGGACCATAGGCAGAACACATATAATTTTGGAAGTATTTGGATATTTCCCTTTTATTGTTTGTATTTCTATCCCTTTTAGTTTTACTCAGCAGCCAATAGGGTCATCACAATGTGCCCTGGCCATAGGCCACCGGCCACTGGAGCAGGTTGCCATAATGTGACCTGGACGACCAAGCTCCAAGCTTCTCTGCTTGTCTGATTAATTTCCCTTCCTCCCCCTCTCCCCCATACCCCACCTCTCTCCCCCACCCAAAGCTGGAAGATGCTGTAGCTATTGCTTGGCACCTGCCTACTTGATGCAGTAAAGATCACAGATCGATTAGAGTGGAATTCTATAGATACTGTCACTGATACCCAACTTAATTTCTTCCTTTACTCCACAAGTGACAATATCCTGCTTAATTGTTAGCTGGATATCAAGGCATGGATAAGCCAGAAATTTCTAAAGATTAATACTGGCAAGATGTAAGCATCTTGTTCAGTAATAGAGAGGATTGATGAGGGTAGTGCAGTTGATGTTGTGTATATAGACTTTCAAAAGGCATTTGATAAAGTACCACATAATAGACCTGTTCGCAAAATTGAAGCCCATGGGATTAAAGGAACGGTGGCAGCATGGATACAAAATTGGCTACAGGACAGAAAGCAGAGAGTCGTGGGGAACGGTTGTTTTTCGGACTGGAGGCAAATCTACCCTGATGTTCCCCAGGGTTTGGTGATGTGACCACTGCTCGTTTTGATATATATTAATGACCTGGACTTGGGTATACAGGGCATAATTTCAAAATTTGCAGATGACACAAAACTTGGAAAAATAGCAAACAGTGAGGAGGATAATTACAGAGTATAGGAGAACATAGACTGGTGAAATGGGCAGATACATGAGAGATGAAATTTAACGCAGTGAAGTGTGAAGTGATTCTTTTTGGTAGGTAAAATGAGGAGAGGCAATATGAACGAAATGGTACAATTCTAAAGGGGACGCAGGAAGAGACATACCTGGGAGTATACATACACAAATCTTTGAAGAACTTAAGAAATAGGAGCAGGAGTGGACCATTTGGCCCCTCAATCCTGCTCCACCATTCACTAAAATCATGGCTGATCTGATTTTGACCTTGTTGTGTATGCAATAACTGTTAGACTGAGTACTGTTTAACTCCAAGAGGTATGACCTTGGCTCTGCTTTATTAAGGCCCAAAGTGACTAATATACAAAATGGCTGGCCTTTTATAGTTGGGTTGCACACACATGCATGCAGCCCAATGGCCTCCAACAGTGACGCCATCTAGTGGCTAGTGATCCCAAAAGAAAATATATGACAATACCCCTCTCTGAGATATTAACACAGTCTTTTATAAATTGAGACGGTCCGGTGTTTTACGTTCCCGGGTTGACCGTCTCGGTTCAACTCCAGCCTTGGGTAAGTGTTCAGAGTCTGTTGTGACTGGTGGCTGGGTGGCTCACCTGGTGGGAGTGGCAATGGCCATGTCAGGGATTGAAAGTCCATTTTCATTGAACATGTCAGTGATTAAAAGTCCTGATTCCTTGATGACCACTGAGTCCTCTGATGACCAGGGGTAGGTTGGTTGGTCGTCGATTGTCTCTTCCTCCGATTGTTCCGGTTCGTCTGTGTGCCGCAGCTTTGTCTGATCCATATGTTTCCTGCATGTTTGCCCATTTTTGAGCTTGACAATAAATACTCTGTTGCCCTCCTTCACCATGACAGTACCAGCAATCCACTTGGGACCCTGACCATAATTCAGAACATATACAGGATCATTTACAGAAATATCGCGTGACACAGCTGCGCGATTGTGATACCCTTGCTGACTTTGTCTTCTATATTCAACATGATTATTCAAGGCAGGGTGTACAAGAGATAGCTTGGTCTTAAGACCTCTTTTCATCATTAGTTCATCAGGCGAGACCCCAGTGAGCGTGTGTGGTCTTGTCCTGTAACTAAGCAGTATGCATGACAGGCGGGTCTGCAGTGACCCTTGGGTTACTCGCTTCATACTCTGCTTTATGATTTGGACAGCATGTTCTGCTTGCTCATTGGATGCAGGTTTGAACAGTGGTGACCTTACATGTTTGATGCCATTGAGTTTCATGAACTCTTGAAATTCATGACTGGTGAAGCACGATCCATTGTCGCTAACAACGATGTCAGGCAGACCATGTGTCGCGAACATGACAGTGAGATTCTCAATGGTAGCTGTGGATGTGCTGGATGACATGATTATACACTCTATCCACTTCGAATATGCATCCACCACAACTAAAAACATCTTTCCCAGGAAGGGACCTGCAAAGTCTATGTGGATCCTGGACCATGGTTTGGATGGCCAGGACCACAGACTCAGCGGCAATTCCTCTGGTGCTTTGCTGAGCTGCACGCAAGTGTTGCACTGATGCACACATGATTCCAACTCAGAGTCAATTCCCAGCCACCATACATGAGACCTGGCGATGGCTTTCATCATTACAATGCCGGGATGTGTGCTGTGTAGCTCACGTACAAATTTCTCTCTCCCTTTCTCAGGCATAACAAGACAATTTCCCCACAGTATACAATTCGACTGAATAGACAGTTCATTTTTGCAACGAATGTAAGGTTTGGTCTCCTCGCACATTTGCTTGGATATGGTAGACCAATCACCTTTGAGGATGCAACTCTTCACCACCGATAAGATCGAATCCTGGCTGGTCCAGGTCTTAACTTGTTGAGCCCTGACAGGGGTTCCTTCACTCTCAAAAGCATCCATAACTAACAATAGGTCCGCTGGTTGTGGCGTTTCCACTCCTTCTCGGTGCCAGGTCTATGGCGAATGACATAATCATAAGCGGATAATGCCAGCGCCCACCTCTGGATGCGGAATGAAGCATTGGTATTGATACCTTTGTTTTCAGAGAACAGTGAAATGAGCGACTTGTCTCCAGTTCAAACCGAAGATTAAACAGGTACTGATGCATCTTTTTAACCCCATGCAAACAGGCTAGTGCTTCTTTCTCTACCATGCTGTAGCTCTTTCCGCTTTTTGAAGCATACGCGACTGGTTGAAGTTTACCCGACTCATTAGCTTGTTGGAGTACGCAACCAATTCCATATGACGAAGCATCACAGGCCAATACTAAATGTTTACTTGGGTCATAATGCACCAGCAGCTTGTTAGAGCAAAGCAGATTAGTGGCTTTCTCAGAAGCTCTGTCTTGAGATGCACCCCACACCCAGTTGTCGCCTTTTCTCAGCAGCACGTGCAGTGGTTCTAATAAGGTGCTCAATTTAGGTAGGAAGTTACCGAAGTAGTTGAGTAGACCCAGGAACGAACGCTGCTCCATCACATTCTGCAGCTTGGGTGCATTCTTGATGGGCTTGGTTTTCGCGTCCGTGAGTCTGATGCCGTCAGTAGCAATTTTCCTCCCCAGGAATTCGATCGCTGGTGCCATGAAGACACAATTCGAGCGTTTCTGTCTGAGTCCCACTTTGTCCAGATGATGTAGAACCTCTTCCAGGTTGTTCAGATGTTCCTCGGAGTCACGACCTGTGATCAGGATGTCATCTTGGAACACGACGGTTCTGGGAACGGACTTCAGTAGACTCTCCATGTTCCTCTGAAATATTGCTGCAGCTGAGCGAATTCCAAAAGGGCACCTGTGATAAATAAACAGTCCTTTATGCGTGTTAATGCACGTAAGTCTCTTTGACATCTCGACCAGCTCCTGTGTCATGTAGGCCGACATCAAGGTGAACGACTTCCCCCCGGCTAGTGTTGCCAACAAGTCATCAGCCTTCAGTAACAGGTACTGATCCTGTTTCGAAACCCTGTTGATCATAGCCTTGTAGTCTCCACAGATTCTGACTGTGTCATCACATTGCAGCACAGGAACAATGGGGCTGGCCCATTCATTAAATTCATCCGGTGATATGATCCCTTCACGCTGGAGTCTGTCCAGTTCTACCTCATCATATACGGAGCTGCCTGAGCTTTATGATGGACGGGTCTTGCATCTGAGTCCACATGGATCTGCACCTTAGCTCCCGTGAAGTTGCTGATGCCTGGTTCGAACAGCGAGGGGAACTTGCTCAGTACATGGGCACATGTATCTTTCTCCGACGACAACTCCTTGATGTTGTTCCAATCGCATCTGATTTTTTCAAGCCAGTTCCTGCCGATCAGCATTGGGCCATTGCCTGGGACAATCCATAGCAGTAACTCGTGAACCGCAACATCATACGACACTTTAATTGTGGCACTGCCAGTCACCGTTATGAGTTCTTTGGTGTATGTGCGCAACTTGGCATTGACTAGACTCAGCCTGGGCCTCACAGCCTTAGTATCCTACAGCTTGTCGAATGCCCTCTGGCTCATTATCGATTGACTCGCCCCCATGTCCAGTTCCATCGATACCAGTACCCCATTAAATTTCACATTGATCATTATCGGTTTGCTCTTAGTTAAGAACGAGTACAGTCCATACACTTCCTCCTCTGGTATCTCGGATTGCGTATCTGGATCCGCGCTAGTCTGACCATCATCTTCCACGTGGTGTGTCACAGCACGCTTGCTCATCTGTGGACACTTGCGCTGGAGATGCCCCACTCTCAGCCAGCCTTTGCAACTATATTGCTTAAATCGGCACTGCTGGTGCCGGTGCATTCCCCCACAACGCCAACACGGAGAAATCAGATACATTCCCGCTGGCGGACTTTGAGTAGCCATAGGTTTTGCGTACGCAGTCGAGTAGGCCCTGCCACGCGCTGCTCTGCTGAACGCCGAATCAGTCACATTTACAGTACTTGCCGAGTTTCAATTTTTCACTGATATCTGCTTTAGACTTCTTTCCGTCGTCATGCATGACTGAGCGATCGTGATGGCCCTGTTCAAGTACAACGTCTCCACCGCCAGTAGTTTATGCAGCATCACCTCGTGGTTGATGCCGATTACAAAGAAGTCCCGCAGCATGTCTGCCAACACAGCCCTGAACTTACAAGGTCCAGCTAGGCGTCTCAGGTCAGCAACGAATTCCGCCGCATTCTGGCCTTCTGAGCGAACGTGCTTATAAAATCTGTATCTCGAGATGATGATGCCGTCGTCTGGCTTAAGGTGGTCCTGTACCAGTGTACACAATTCTTCATACGTCTTCTCTGTTGGACTCACAGGCAGGAGTAGATTCTTTATCAGGCCATAAATTTTTGGACCGGAAACTGTGAGGAACACCACCCGGTGCCGATCTGTTCCATTTTGTTGGCCACGAAGAACTGGCTCAAATGGCTCACAAAGTCCGCCCAATCTTCTCCTTCCACAAATTGCTCCAACAATCCAATTGTGCTCATTTTTGCATGCAAAGGTTCTTGTTGCCTCATCCCAAATGTTGTGTATGCAATAACTGTTAGACTGAGTACTGTTTAACTCCAAGAGGGCTCAGTGCTGGGACCCCAGCTATTTACAATATACATTAATGATTTGGATGAGGGAATTGAGTGTAATATCTCCAAGTTTTCAGATGTCACTAAGCTGGGTGGCAGTGTGAGCTGTGAGGAGGATGCTAAGAGGCTGAAGGGTGACTTGGACAGGTTAGGTGAGTGGGCAAACGCGTGGCAGATGCAGTATAATGTGGATAAATGTGAGGTTATCCATTTTGGTGGCAAAAACGGGAAAGCAAAATATTATCTGAATGGTGACAGATTAGGAAAAGGGGAGGTGCAACGAGACCTGGGTGTCATGGTACATCAGTCATTGAAAGTTGGCATGCAGGTACAGCAGGCAGTGAAGAAGGCAAATGGTATGTTGGCCTTCATAGCGAGGGGATTTGAGTATAGGAGCAGGGAGGTCTTACTGCAGTTGTACAGGGCCTTAGTGAGGCCTCACCTGGAATATTGTGTTCAGTTTTGGTCTCCTAATCTGAGGAAGGACGTTCTTGCTATTGAGGTTCACCAGACTGATTCCCAGGATGGCAGGACTGACATATGAGGAGAGACTGGATCGACTGGGCCTGTATTCACTGGAGTTTAGAAGGATGAGAGGGGATCTCATAGAAACATATAAAATTCTGACGGGACTGGATAGGTTAGATGCGGGAAGAATGTTCCCGATGTTGGGGAAGTCCAGAACCAGGGGACATAGTCTAAGGATAAGGGGTAAGCCATTTAGGATTGAGATAAGGAGAAACTTCTTCACTCAGAGAGTTGTTAATCTGTGGAATTCGCTACCACAGGGAGTTGTTGATGCCAGTTCATTGGATATATTCAAGAGGGAGTTAGATATGGCCCTTATGGCTAAAGGGATCAAGGGGTATGGAGGGAAAGCAGGAAAGGAGTACTGAGGTGAATGATCAGCCATGATCTTATTGAATGGTGGTGCAGGTTCGAAGGGCCGAATGGCCTACTCCTGCATCTATTTTCTATGTTTCTATGTTTCTATGACCTTGGCTCTGCTTTATTAAGGCCCAAAGTGACTAATATACAAAATGGCTGGCCTTTTATACTTGGGCAGCACACACGTGCGTGCAGCCCAATGGTCTCCAACAGTGACGCCATCTAGTGGCCAGTGATCCCAAAAGTACATACATAGAAACATAGAAACATAGATCTCAACTCCACTTCACTGCCCTCTCCCTATAATCCTCGACTCCCTTATTGTTCAAAAATCTGTCTATCTCCACTTAAATATATTCAATGACCCAGCCTCCACAGGTCTCTGGGGTAGAGAATTCCAAAGATTCATGACCCTCTGAGAGGAGAAATTCCTCCTCATTTACATTTTAAATGGGTGACCCCTTATTCTGAAACTATGCCCCCTGGTTCTAGATTCCCCTACGAGGGGAAACATCTTCTCTGCATCTACCCTGTCAAGCTCCCTCAGAATCTTATACGTTTCAATAAGATCACCTCTAATTCTTCTGAACTCAAATGAATATAGGCCCAAACTGCTCAACCTTTCTCCATAAGACAATCCCTTCATCTCAGGAATCAACCTCGTGAACCTTCTCTGAACTGCCTTCAATGCAAGCATATCTCTCCTTAATAAGGAGACCAAAACTGTACACAGAACTCTAGGTGTGGTCTCACCAATGCCCTGTACAGTTGTAGCAAGACTTCCCTACTTTTATACTCTATCCCCCTTGCAATAAAGGCCAACATTCCATTTGCCTTCCTAATTACTTGCTGTACCTGCATGCTAACTTTTTGTGTTTCATGTACAAGGACCCCCAGATCCCTCTGTACCTCAGCATTTGTAATCCCCATTTAAATAATAATTTGTTTTTTTAGTTTTCCTATCAAAGTGGATAACCTCACATTTTCCCACATTATACTCCATCTGCCCACTCACTTAGCCTGTCTATATCCCTTTGCAGATTCTTTGCATCCTCCACACAACTTGCTTTCCCACCTATCTTTGTATCATCAGCAAATTTGCCAATATTACACTCGGTTCCTTCATCTAAGTCATTAATATAGATTGTAAATAGTTGAAGCCCCAGCACTGATCCCTGTGGCACCCGACTAGTTAAAGTTTACCAACCTGAAAATGATCCATTTATCCAGACTCTCTCTTTTCTGCTGTTAGCCAATCCTCTATCCATGCTAATATATTACCCCCAACCCCGTGTGCTCTTATCTTGTGCAGTAACCTTTTATCGAATGCTTTCTGGAAATCCAAATACATGACATATACTGGTTCCCCTTTATCCACCCTGCTCATTACATCCTCAAAGAACTCCAGCAAATTTGTCAAACCTGATTTCCCTTTTATAATACTATGCTGACTCTGCTTGACTGTAGTATAATTTTCTAAATCTCTTGCTACTACTTCCTTAATAAAGGACTCCAACATTTTCCCAATGACAGTTAGGCTACCTGGTCTATAGTTTCCTGCTTTCTGTCTGCCTCCTTTCTTAAATAGAGCCGTTACATTTGAGGTTTTCCAATCGGCTGGGACCTCTCCAGAATCCAGGGAATTTTGGTAGATTACAACCAATGCATCCACTATCTCTGCAGCCACTTCTTTTAAGATCCTAGAATTCAGGTCCAGGGGACTTGTCCACCTTTAATCCCATTAGTTTGCCTAGTACTTTTTCTCTCGTGATAGTAATTGTTTTAAGTTCCAGGAATAGAAACATAGAAACATAGAAAATAGGTGCAGGAGTAGGCCATTCGGCCCTTCTAGCCTGCACCGCCATTCAATGAGTTCATGGCTGAACATTCAACTTCAGTACCCCATTCCTGCTTTCTCGCCATACCCCTTGATCACCCTAGTAGTAAGGACCTCATCTAACTCCTTTTTGAATATATTTAGTGAATTGGCCTCAACAACTTTCTGTGGTAGAGAATTCCACAGGTTCACCACTCTCTGGGTGAAGAAGTTCCTCCGCATCTCGGTCCTAAATGGCTTACCCCTTATCCTTAGACTGTGACCTCTGGTTCTGGACTTCCCCAACATTGGGAACATTCTTCCTGCATCTAACCTGTCTAACCCCGTCAGAATTTTAAATGTTTCTATGAGGTCCCCTCTCACTCTTCTGAACTCCAGTGAATACAAGCCCAGTTGATCCAGTCTTTCTTGATAGGTCAGTCCCGCCATCCCGGGAATCAGTCTGGTGAACCTTCGCTGCGCTCCCTCAATAGCAAGAATGTCCTTCCTCAGGTTAGGAGACCAAAACTGTACACAATACTCCAGGTGTGGCCTCACCAATGCCCTGTACAACTGTAGCAACACCTCCCTGCCCCTGTACTCAAATCCCCTTGCTATGAAGGCCAACATGCCATTTGCTTTCTTAACCGCCTGCTGCACCTGCATGCCAACCTTCAATGACTGATGTACCATGACACCCAGGTCTCTTTGCACCTCCCCTTTTCCTAATCTGTCACCATTCAGATAATAGTCTGTCTCTCTGTTTTTACCACCAAAGTGGATAACCTCACATTTATCCACATTATACTTCATCTGCCATGCATTTGCCCACTCACCTAACCTATCCAAGTCGCTCTGCAGTCTCACAGCATCCTCCTCGCAGCTCACACTGCCACCCAACTTAGTGTCATCCGCAAATTTGGAGATACTACATTTAATCTTCTCATCTAAATCATTAATGTACAGTGTAAACAGCTGGGGCCCCAGCACAGAACCTTGCGGTACCCCACTAGTCACTGCCTGCCATTCTGAAAAGTACCCATTTACTCCTACTCTTTGCTTCCTGTCTGACAACCAGTTCTCAATCCATGTCAGTACACTACCCCCAATCCCATGTGCTCTAACTTTGCACATCAATCTCTTGTGTGGGACCTTGTCGAACGCCTTCTGAAAGTCCAAATATACCACATCAACTGGTTCTCCCTTATCCACTCTACTGGAAACATCCTCAAAAAATTCCAGAAGATTTGTCAAGCATGATTTCCCTTTCACAAATCCATGCTGACTTGGACCTATCATGTCACCTCTTTCCAAATGCACTGCTATGACATCCTTAATAATTGATTCCATCATTTTACCCACTACCGATGTCAGGCTGACCGGTCTATAATTCCCTATTTTCTCTCTCCCTCCTTTTTTAAAAAGTGGGGTTACATTGGCTACCCTCCACTCCATAGGAACTGATCCAGAGTCAATGGAATGTTGGAAAATGACTGTCAACGCATCCACTATTTCCAAGGCCACCTCCTTAAGTACTCTGGGATGCAGTCCATCAGGCCCTGGGGATTTATCGGCCTTCAATCCCATCAATTTCCCCAACACAATTTCCCGGCTAATAAGGATTTCCCTCAATTCCTCCTCCTTACTAGACCCCCTGACCCCTTTTATAACCGGAAGGTTGTTAGTCTCCTCCTTCGTGAATACCGAACCAAAGTACTTGTTCAATTGGTCCGCCATTTCTTTGTTCCCCGTTATGACTTCCCCTGATTCTGACTGCAGGGGACCTACGTTTGTCTTTACTAACCTTTTTCTCTTTACATATCTATAGAAACTTTTGCAATCCGTCTTAATGTTCCCTGCAAGCTTCTTCTCATACTCCATTTTCCCTGCCCTAATCAAACCCTTTGTCCTCCTCTGCTGAGTTCTAAATTTCTCCCAGTCCCCAGGTTCGCTGCTATTTCTGGCCAATTTGTATGCCACTTCCTTGGCTTTAATACTATCCCTGATTTCCCTTGATAGCCACGGTTGAGCCACCTTCCCTTTTTTATTTTTATGCCAGACAGGAATGTACAATTGTTGTAATTCATCCATGCGGTCTCTAAATGTCTGCCATTGCCCATCCACAGTCAACCCCTTAAGTATCATTCGCCAATCCATCCCAGCCAATTCACGCCTCATACCTTCAAAGTTAGCCATCTTTAAGTTCTGGACCATGGTCTCTGAATTAACTGTTTCATTCTCCATCCCAATGCAGAATTCCACCATATTATGGTCACTCTTCCCCAAGGGGCCTCGCACAACGAGATTGCTAATTAATCCTCTCTCATTACATAACACCCAGTCTAAGATGGCCTCCCCCCTAGTTGGTTCCTCGACATATTGGTCTAAAAAACCATCCCTATGCACTCCAGGAAATCCTCCTCCACCGTATTGCTTCCAGTTTGGTTAGCCCAATCTATGTGCATATTAAAGTCACCCATTATAACTGCTGCACCTTTATTGCACGCACCCCTAATTTCATGTTTGATGCCCTCCCCAACATCACTACTACTGTTTGGAGGTCTGTACACAACTCCCACTAACGTTTTTTTGCCCTTTGGTGTTCTGCAGCTCTACCCATATAGATTCCAGGAATTCCAGTTTTAAGGTGGCAGGACAAGTTGAGAAGGCTGTTAAAAAAGCATACAGGATCCTGGGCTATATAGAAATTTACAGCGCAGAAGGAGGCCATTTCGACCCATTGTGTCCGCGCCGGCCGACAAAGAGCCGCACGGCCCTTGGTCAGCAGCCCTAATGAGTAAATAGTGTACAAAAGCAAGGAAGTTATGCTAAACATTTATAAAACTCTGGTTAGGCCACAGTTGGAGTATTGTAACCAATTCTGGGACCACACTTTAGGAAGGATGTCAAGGCCTTCGGGAGGGTGCAGAAGAGATTCACGAGGATGGTACCAGTGATGAGGGACTTCAGTTACGTGGAGACACCAGAGAAACAGGCGTTGTTCTCCTTGGAACAGAGAAGGTTAAGGGGAGATTTGATAGAGGTGTTTAAAATCATGAAGGGTTTTGATGAAGTAAATAAGGAAACACTGTCTCCAGTGGAAAATGCGTCAGTAAACAGACGCCGCAGATTTAAGGTAATTGGCAAAAGAACCAGAGATGACATGAGGGAAACATTTTTTACACATCAATTTGTTATGATCTGGAATGCACTGCCTGAAAGGGTGGTGAAAACAGATTCTATGATACATTTCAAAAGGGAATTGGATAAATACTTGAAAAGGAAACATTTTCAGGGTGATGGGGAAGGAGCAGGGGACTGGGACTAATTGAAGCTAGCACAGGCACGATGGGCTAAATGACCTCCTGTGTTGTATCATTCTTTGAATCTATGAGCTCCCTCCAGAAGTATTGTGCCTCAGGTGCTGATTCCATCTCCTTTCTCAGTAGCTCATTCAGGCTGAATATAATCTTGATGTTCGCTTTGAACTTCAAACCCTACATCCAAGTTTATGTCAACCTCCATATCATTGTCTACTTACACCCCTCATTCATCCTCATGACAATCGAAACCTTCATCCAGGTCTACCAACTCAAAACTTGATTTCTCCCAATGCCCTTCTCACTGGCTTCCCGAATTCCAGTTTACGTACACTCAAACCCATTCAGAATTCTGCTGTCTCATCCTGTCCCATGTGCGTGTCTTTGTTCATTTCTGTTGGCTGTCCTACCTCAGTGCACTGACTATGGAATTCTTGTTCTTGATTTTAAATTGCTCCTTGATCTCACTCTGTAATCTTCTCCAGCCCTATATCTTAGCACGCATCCTCCACTTACAACATGTACCCCGTCTATCCCCACTGGACTATCAGTGGCATGCCCTGCATTCTCAATCACTCTTGCTAAAGCCCCATATCTTGCCACATCTCTCCCAACCTTCGAAATCTACCTGTCCAAACACACTGTCCATAGCTTCTCTCCCACCTCCAGTTAAGTATCTTCCAATCTCTGGCAAAGTGTCCCATGAAAGGCACTATATAAAGTGTATGGTGTTGTCGAATCGGAATCTGAGTCCTTTCTCGCTCTGTGTTATTGAGTGTTATGTGACAAACAGCTTTCTCCAGAGGACACTAAAGTATACTGGGCTTTACAAAATTAACGTTGCCAGTTTTTTCAACAGATACTTAGGGATTCTTGAAGTTGGTGACTAAAGCTCCAAATATCAGAGAGTGGCTGCTTTTTAATTCACATAATGGTTGTCATACGTGCCCAACTGCTACCACCCAGCTCAGATCAGCCAGCACAGCACATCACAAACTGGGAATCGAACCAGATACCTGCTGGTGTGTATGGCTTTATACTATAAGGGCAGTGTCTTTGCCTACTAGGCCATCAGAGGAGCAACTTTACAGCAGTTATTAACTCATATGTGCATGCAATAAAGCCATCTTACTGTAATTATATAGGGCCCTGGTGAGACCACACCTGGAGTATTGTGAGCAGTTTTGGTCTCTTTACCTAAGGAAGGATATACTTGCCATAGAGGGAGTGCAACAAAGGTTCACAAGACTGATTCCCGGGATGGGGGATTGCCTATGAGAAGAGATTGAGTGGACTAGGCCTATATTCCCTAGAGTTTAGGTGAATGAGAGATGATCTCATTGAAACATATAACATTCTAACAGGGCTTGACAGGGTCGATGCAGGGAGGATGTTTCGCCCAGGCTGGGGAGTCTAGAACCAGGGGTCACAGTCTCAGAATAAGGGGTCGGCCATTTAGGACTGAGATGAGGAGACATTTCTTCACTCACAGGGTGGCGAGTCTTTGGAATTCCCAGAGGGCTGTGGAGACTCAGTCATTGAATATATTCATGACAGAGATCAATAGATTTTTTTAATATTAAGGGAATGAAGGGATATGGAGATAGTGCGGGAAGGTGGAGTTGAGTGAGAAGATCAGCCAGGATCTTATTGAATGTTGGAGCAGGCTCGGTGGACCAAATGACCTACTCCTATTTCTTATGTTCTTATGTACATAGGGAAGGGGTGTATGAATGCTTGAATGAAGAGTAAATCGTAACTCACCAGTTGCAAAATATCCCACCATGAGCTGACCCGTGCCCTTTGTGGTGAGCAGTTTTCCATCTCCTGTCTTTATGATCACCCTAGGCCCATTGTACACAATATTAAACCAACAATCATCAGTCAGGATAGGGCTCGCCACAATTATATTCTGAGGACCCTTGAAGGTAAAAGAATATAAATAAACGTTAGATATAAGGGGATCAATTACTCCATTTTTAGAAATCTTTTCTCACCTCATCTCCTGAAGGTACTGACTCACACTTGGGCTATGATTCGAGGGGCACTGACAGTCCTTCAGTACCACCACCCTCAAGTGCCCATTGGTTGTGTAGGCAAGATTCTTTGACATCATAAAATTATGGTGGACATCATAGCCAAGCTTAATTCTGCCCTTACCTGACATTAGCACATGGGTGCATTCCAGCAGGAGTCCCAGGGGTTCTAAGGCAATCGCAAAGCTCCAACTTCCCAGGCACCATACGTTACTGATTGCATCTCTACTGATTGTGAATATAACACCCTTGTACAACTGGTCTTAGTAACTATTCCCCATTGGCACGCCCAATGAACCTTCAGGGGCTGCCCATCATTAGCTATACATTGTGAGATCTTGGTGTGCACTAAACCCGTCTGAGTGCTCACAGATTACCTGATGCTTCGACAACTATGTAAAGGTCCACAGTAGGCTTTTAAAGGGAAGCACCCAAAAAAATAGCAGCGTTATTGTGGAGCTGTGCCAAGGAAAATCACCCAGATTTGCCGATGCAGCAGCTGAGGTGCCGATCATAGAATGATAGAATGATATAGCTCAGAAGGAACCCATTCGGCCCATCGTGCCTGCGCTGGGTTTTTGAGAGAGCTATCCAATTAGTCCCATTCCCCTGTCCTTTCCCCAGAACCCTGCAAAAATTTCCCCTTCAAGTATTTATCTAATTCCTTTTTGAAAGTTATTATTGAATCTGCTTCCACTACCCTTTCAAGCAATGCAATCCAGATCATAACAACTTGCTGTGTAAAAAAATATCTTTTCATCTCGCCTCAGGTTCTTTTGCCAATTACCTTAAATTGTTGGGTTACCGACTCTTCTGTCACTGGAAACAGTGTCTCCTTGTTTATTCTATCAAATGATTTTGAACACCTCTATCAAATCTCCCCTTAACTTTCTCTGCTCTAAGGAGAATTACCCCAGCTTCTCTAGTCTCTCCATGTAACTGAAGTCCCACATTCCTGGTACCATTCTAGTACATCACCTCCGCACCCTCTCTAAGGCCTTGACAAGGTCAGAGAATGCAGAGTCGAGGACAAGTAGCAGAAGGGATAGCTGTAATAAAAACAGAAAATGCTGGACATCTCAGCAGGTCAGGCAGCGTCTGTGGAGAGAATCAAAGTTAATGTTTCAGGTCGATGACCCTTCGTCAGAACTGGCGAAAGTTCGAAATTAACAGATTATTAAGGAGTACTGAAAGGGGGAGGGGAGGAAAGAACAAAAGGGAAGGTCTGTGACAGGGTGGAAGACAGGAGAGATTAGAGAGACAAAAGGGATGATGGGCTGACTTGAGATGGTAATGGCAGAAGTTAGAAAAAGATGAGTCTGGATAGGCTGTGAATGAATGAATAACTACCAGCTGCCATGGAAAACAGAGAGAAAAAAAATGCATAAGATCGGGGGAAGCGGGGGGAGGGGGGTTATTAAAAATAGGAGGAACGGGAGCAACATATGTGCAGAGGTACTGGTCTGAAATTGTTGAACTCGATGTTAAGTCCAGAAGGCTGCAAAGTGCCTAAACGAAAGATGAGGTGCTGTTCCTCGAGCTTGCGTTGAGCTTCATTGGAACCGTGTAGGAGACCGAGGACAGAGATATCAAAGTGGGAGTGGAGTGGAGAACTGCAGTGACAGGCGACCGGAAGCTCGGGGTCACGCTTACGGATTGAATGGAGGTATTCCATAAAGCGCTCACCCAATCTGCGTTTGGTCTCCCCAATGTAGAGGAGACCACATCGTGAGCAGCGAATACAGGATACTAAATTGTAAGAAGTACAAGTAAATCGCTGTTTCACCCAGAAGGAGTATTTGGGGCCCTGGACAGTGGGAGGAAGGAGGTAAAAGGACAGGTGTTGCATCTCCTGCGCTTGCATGGAAAGGTGCCGTGGGAAGGGGAGGGGGTGCTGGGGGTGACTGCGGAATGGTTACCCCCAGATGGGATCGTTAGCTGGCTTCAAGACAGAAAGCAGAGAGTAGGGGTAAAGGGTAACTATTCACAGTAGCAGAAGGTGGGTCGTGGTGTTCCACAAGGATTAGTGCTGGGACCACTGTTATTCACAATTTATATTAACGATTTAGACTTTGGAATCAAAAACACAATTTCTAAATCTGCGGATGACACCAGATTGAGGGATAGTCAATACTGAGGAGGACTGCAACAAATTACAAGATAACATTCATAATTTAGCAGAATGGGCATATAATTGGCAAATGAAATTCAACACAGATAAATGTGAGGTATTACATTTTGGTAGGAAGAATAGGGAGGTCGCTTATTACTGTGGAAGCGAGTCTGGGTGGGGTAGAGGAACAAAGGGATCTCGGAGTACAAATATATAAATCACTAAAATTGCGACAGATTAGCAAGGGCATAAAAAAAGCAAACCAAGCACTAGAGTTTATTTCTAAAGGGATAGAATTGAAAAGTAGGGAAGTTATGCTAAACCTGTATTGAACCTTGGTTAGACCACACTTAGAGTACTGCGTACAGTTCTGGTCACCATATTATAAAAAGGATATAGAGGCACTGAAGAGGGTGCAGAGAAGATTTACAAGGATGATACCAGAAATGCGAGGGTATACACATCAGGAAAGGATTAACAGGCTGAAAAAAGAAGGCTGAGGGGTGACCTAATAGAGGTCTTTAAAATGATGAAAGGTTTTGATAGAGTGGATACAGAGAGAATGTTTCCACTTGTGGGGAAGAGCATAACTAGAGGCCATCAATATAAGATAGTCACCAAGAAATCCAATCGGGAATTCAAAAGAACCTTCTTTACCCAGAGAGTGGTGAGAATGTGGAACTCGCTCCACAATGAGTGGTTAAGCGAATAGTATAAATGTATTTAAGGGGAGGCTAGAGAAGCATTTAAGGGAGAAGGGAATAGAGGGTTATGCTGATAGATTTAGATTCGGAAAGACAGGAGGAGGCTCGAGTGGGACATAAACGCCGGCATGGACTGGTTGGGCCGAATGGCCTGTTTCTGTGCCCTATATCCGATGTAATCCTGTGTAAATTATCCTGCTACCTTCAAAGATTTGTGTACTTACACAGCCAGGTCTCTTTGTTTTTGTACCCCTTTTAAAATTGTACCATTTAATTTATATTGCCTCTCGTTCTTCCTACCAAAATGCATCACTTCACGCCTCTGAGTTAAATTTCATGTGCCATGTGCCTGCCCATTTCACCAGTCTGTCTATGTTCTCCTGAAGTCTTCTCACCACTACTCTCTGCTTTCTGTCTCTTAGCCCATCTTGTATCCACACAGCCACTACTCCTTTAATACCATGGGCTCCAATTTTGCTAACAAGTCTATTATGTGATATTTTATCAAATGCCTTTTGAAAGTCCATATACACAACATCAATCACATTACCTTCATCAACCCTCTCCGTTACTTAATCAACAAACTCAGTCAAGTTAGCGAAACATGATTTGCCTCGAACAAGACTGTGCTAGCTGTCATTTATTAACCCGAATTTTTCCAAGTGGCAATTAATTTTCTCCCAGATTATTGTCTCTAAACATTTCCCTATCACAGACATTAGATTAACTGGCCTGTAGTTGCTGGGTTTATCCCTCTCAGTTTTTTTAAACAGTTGCGTGACATTTGCTATCTTCCTGTCCTCGAGCATTGCTCCCTTATCAAAGGAGGATTGGAAGGTTTTGGCCAGAGCCTCTGCTATCTCCACCTTTGCTTCTCTCAGCAGCCGAGGGTGCATCCCATCCAGACCAGATGACTTTTCTACTTTGATCGCTGCCAACCTTTTAAATACCTCCTCTTTATCTATTTTTATCCTATCCAATTTCCCTACTACATCCTCCTTAACTGTGACATTGGCAGCATCCTCTTTAGTGAAGACAGGTGCAAAGAACTAATTCAGTATCTCAGCCATGATCTCTGGCTCCTCTAGGGACTCCTTTTGATTCCCTAATCGACCCCACCCTTCCTTTGACTATCCTTTTACTATTTATATGTTTATAAAAGACTCTTGGGTTCCCTTTCATGTTATCCGGTAAACTATTCTCCTACAGATGCACGAAGTGGGGAAAGGAAGGTTTGGTACACCAGGGCACTAGCCACAAGGGAGTGGTCGAGAGTGCGTGGGCCGAAGGTGGAACAGTGCAGAAATAGAAATATGTTCGGATGTGAGCTATATCGCACTACTTAGATAGTACTTACTTAGCAGTGTCCTGTGTGCCATGCATGAGTGAGTAAGTGAGTGAAGCTGAAATAACAGGAGAAAGGGCTTGGGGAAGGCATATGGCTTTATCCTCCCCACTCATAGAAACATAGAAACATAGAAAATAGGTGCAGGAGTAGACCATTCGGCCCTTCTAGCCTGCACCGCCATTCAATGAGTTCATGGCTGAACATGCAACTTCAGTACCCCATTCCTGCTTTCTCGCCATACCCCTTGCTCCCCCTAGTAGTAAGGACTTCATCTAACTCCCTTTTGAATATATTTAGTGAATTCCAAAGATGTAGTGTGTGGCCTCTTTGGGCTTCAATTTGAGGGGCTATGGAAGCACACTCCCTCCTGTTATGTGCCTGCAGCAGAGACGTAGCCTTGAGATGTTGGAAGTGTCGGGATCACATTCACAGGTGCCCAAGCACCCATCCTGTATCCCAGCATTTGTGTGAATAAATAAGCATGCAGCATTAACTAGGTTTTGCCAGTAGGATTTCTTGTATGCCCATCTTTAAAAGTGTAAGTGTGACAAGAGTGCAGCTGCAAAGCATGCCTTGCTGTAGTATGGCCATACATAGGATTACATAGGTTATACAGCACAGAAACAGACCATTCGGCCCAACCAGTCCATGCCGGCATTTATGCCCCACTCGAGCCTCCCATCTTTCCTCATCTAAATCTCCCAGCATAACCCTCTATTCACTTCTCCCCCATATGTTTGTCTAGCCTCCCCTTAAATACATCGATACTATTCGCTTCAACTATTCCCTGTGGTAGCAAGTTCCACATTCTCACCCCTCTCTGGTTAAAGAAGTTTCTTCTGAATTCCCTATTGGATGTCTTGGTGACTAACTTATATTGATGGCCTTTAATTTTGCTCTTCCCCACAAGTGGAAACACTCTCTCTGTACCCACTCTATCAAACCCTTTCATCATTTTAAAGACTTTTATTAGATCACCCCTCAGCCGTCCCTGTTCAAGACAAAAAGACCCAGCCTGTTCATCCGTTCCCAATAGGTATAACCTCGCATTTCTGGTATCATTCTTGTAAATCTTTGTTTCACCCTCTCCAGTGCCTCCACATCATTTTTATAATATGGTGACCAGAACTGTACACAGTACACCAAGTGTGGTCTAACCAAGTTTAGCATAACTTCTCTACTTTTCAATTCTATCCCTCTAGAAATAAACCCTAGTGCTTGGTTTGCTTTTTTATGGCCTTATTTACCTACATCATTAGTTTTGATGATTTGTGTATTTGTACTCCGAGATCCCTTTGCTCTCCTACCCCATTTACATTCTTATTTTCTAAGTAATATGTGATATCCTTATTTTTCCTACCAAATGTAATATCTCACATTTACCTGTGTTGAAATTCATTTGCCAATTATATGCCCATTCTGCAAGTTTATTAATGTGCTCCTGTAATTTGTTGCAGTCCTCCTCAGTATTGACTATCCCCCAATCTGGTGTCATCCGCAGATTTAGAAATTGTGTTTTTGATTCCAAAGTCTAAACCGTTAATATAAATTGTGAACAACAGCGGTCCCAGCACTGATCCTTGTGGAACACCACTACCCACCTTCTGCCACTGTGAATAGTTACCCTTTACACTTACTCTCTGCTTTCTGTCTTGAAGCCAGCTAGCGATCCATTCTGTTACTTGTTCCCTGACTCCGCATTCTCTGACCTTGCTCATCAGTTTATTATATGGTAATACATGTTAAGCAACTGAGGAGCTGTCTGAGTGCGTTGCATGGGACAACAGTCAATGTGTAACAGGTTGTGAAGAAACACTTTGTGGTATCACTGAACGGGTGCAGGACATTCTGCGAGGGGAAGGGAACGACCAGACATCATGGTCCATGTTGGAACCAATGAAATAGGTCGGAAAAGGATTGAGGTTCTGCAGGCAGAGTTTCAGGGTCTAGGAAAAAAGATGAAAGAACATGACCTCAAAGGTGATAATCTCTGGATTATTCCCAGTGCCACATGCAAGTAAGTACAGTAACAGGAAGATGCATGGCTGGAGAAGTGGTGCAGGAGGGAAGGCTTCAGAATCCTAGGGCATTGGGGCCGTTCTGGGGCAGGAGAGAACTGTACAAGCCGGACCGGTTGCACCTGTGACCAATATCCATACGGGGAGACTAACTAGTGCTATGGGGGAGGGTTTAAAATAATTTGGCAGGGGATGGGGAACCAGGACATAGCAGCAGAGAGGAGAGTGACAGTGAATAGAAAACTAGGAGGGGCAACCAGCATTAGAATAAAGAATAGTATAGAAAGAACAAGAATTAGATGGAGGAAAAAGCAAAACCGACTAGCTTGGTGTTCGAATGCATGTGTGTTAATGAGATTGTCACAAATAAGGTTGACAAGCTCCACACGCAGGTTGCTATATGAAATTACGATATAGTGGCTATAACGGAGACCTGGCTTAAACATGGGCACGAATGGGAACTAAACATTCCTGTCTACAATGTATTCAGGAGGGATAGGGAAGGAAACAAGAAAAGAGGGGTTGCAAGATGTGACAGTATTGATCGAGGATAATATTACAGCTCTACAGATGGACGATATACTAAAGGATTCAAAGATTGAATCTATTTGGTTAGAATTACAATCAGAAAAAGAGCTGTTACATTGCTGGGTGTTTACTATAAGACCCCCAAATAGTGAGAAGGCGATAGAGGAGCAGATCTGCAGGCAAATTTCAAATAAATGTAAAAATAATAGAGCAGTCACAGTAGGGGACTTCAATTACCCTAATATAGACTGGGGAAACAGCAGTGTAAGGGGCAAGGAGGGTGAAGAATTCCTAAAATGTGTACAAGAGAATTTTCACAATTAGTATATCTCTAGCCCAACAGGGAAGGAAGCAGTTCTAGGGAATGAAATTGGGTAAGTGGAGTGCATTTCAGTGGGAGAACATCTGGGTAATAGCGATCATAATATGATTAGGTTTAAAGTAGTTATGGAAATGGACAAGAAAAGTCAACGGTGATAATACCCAACTGGAAGAGAGACAATTTCAGTGATTTGAGAAGGGATCTAGCACAGGTGGGCTGGAAACAATGAATGAGCAATGGCAGGCCCTCAAGGCAGAGATACTTTTGATACAAGGTGGGACATCCAAAGCTAGAGCTCCCTGGATCATAAAGGAAATAAAGGTTAAAATAAAACAGGAAAAGGTTCATGATAAATGTCCAGTACAGAATATGGTGGAAAACCAAGCAGAATACAGAGAGCTGGGGGAAATTGAAAAAGGATATAAGAAGGGCAAAGAGAGAGTATGAGAAAAGATTAGCGGGTAACATAAAAGGGAATCCAAAATTCTTTTATAAACATACAATTATTAAAAGGATAATCAAAGGAATGGTGCGGCCGATTAGGAACAAAGAAAGGCAGATGTTCTTGTGGAGCCAGAGGGCATGACTAAGGTACTGAATGAGTACCTAACATCTGTATTCACAGAAAAAGAGGATGAAGTTAATGTCACCGTAGTGAAGGAGGGAGTGGATATATTGGATAGGATAAAAATAGATAGAAAGGAGGTACAATATAAGATGGTATCACTCATAGTTAACAAGTCACCCGATCCAGATGGATGCACACTCGGTTTCCGAGGGAAGCTTGGAGATAGCAGAAGCTCTGACCACAGACTTTCAATCCTACTTCGATATGGGAGTGGTGCCAGAGGACTGGAGAATAGCAAATGTTATATCCCTGTTCCAAAAAGGAGAGAGGAAAAAATCTGGTAAATTCAGGCCAATCGGTCTAACATCAGTGGTGGGAAAACTACTGGAGACCATTGTCAAGGACAAAATTAATTCTCACTGGAGAAGCATGGGTTGATAAAGTTCAGCCAGCACAGATTTGTTAAAGGCCAATCATGTCTGACTAACTTGATTGAGTTCTTTGATGAAGTAACAAAGAGGGTTAAAAAAAGATAGTGCTGTTGATGTTGTATATATAAGGGTTGAAATTGCCCCTTTTTGCGATACCCATTAGCTCCCACGTTGGGGGGGGGGGGGGCTAATGGGACGCAAAACAGTTTTCACCCGGGGGGAGGGGGGGGCGCAACAGACTACCCAAAATTGCACGGTAGCACTGCGCCCCGCCCAATTCTCGCCCTCCACGAATCTCTCCAGGATTCCAACCATGCCCATTGTGCATGCGAAGGTTCTTAAATTACCTTGTCGCCAATTGTAATGACTCAAGAGTCTGGTTACATAGAAACATAGAAACATAGAAAATAGGTGCAGGAGTAGGCCATTCAGCCCTTCTAGCCTGCACCGCCATTCAATGAGTTCATGGCTGAACATGCAACTTCAGTACCCCATTCCTGCTTTCTCACCATACCCCTTGATCCCCCTAGTAGTAAGGACTTCATCTAACTCCTTTTTGAATATATTTAGTGAATTGGCCTCAACAACTTTCTGTGGTAGAGAATTCCACAGGTTCACCACTCTCTGGGTAAAGAAATTTCTCCTCATCTCGGTCCTAAATGGCTTCCCCCTTATCCTTAGACTGTGTCCCCTGGTTCTGGACTTCCCCAACATTGGGAACATTCTTCCTGCATCTAACCTGTCTAACCCCGTCAGAATTTTAAACGTTTCTATGAGGTCCCCTCTCATTCTTCTGAACTCCAGTGAATACAAGCCCAGTTGATCCAGTCTTTCTTGATAGGTCAGTCCCGCCATCCCGGGAATCAGTCTGGTGAACCTTCGCTGCACTCCCTCAATAGCAAGAATGTCCTTCCTCAGGTTAGGAGACCAAAACTGTACACAATACTCCAGGTGTGGCCTCACCAATGCCCTGTACAACTGTAGCAACACCTCCCTGCCCCTGTACTCAAATCCCCTCGCTCTGGTTACTGTAAACTCACTCAGGTGCAACCTGATCAATCTTTATTCCAGCCCGAGAGTGCCTGTGTGACAAAGTCACCCAGCTTATATATAGGTGACCAGGCACACATGCCACATGCGTACAGCCCGATGACCTCCGACCGCGGCGCCCTCTGGTGTCTGGCGATCACCAAGCATTAATACATAACAGATACCAAGGATGAGGGATTGCAGTTATGCGGAGAGAATGGAGAAGCTGAGATTGTTTCCATTAGAGCAAAGAAGGTTAAGGAGAAACCTAATTGAGGTATTCAAAATCATGTCGGATTTTGATAGAGAAAGAAGGGAGAAACCATATCCTCTGGTGAGTGGGTCGGTAGATTTAAAATAATTACAAGTGGGGAAATTAGGAAAAAAAAATTCACACAGAGGATTGTTAAGATCTAGAACGCACTACCTGAAAGGGTGGTGGAAGCAGGTTTCATAAGAACTTTCAAAAGACAATTGGAAATGTACTTGAAGATGACAACGTTGCAGGGTAATGGGGCAAAAGCTGGGGTGTGGGACTAAATTTAACAGCTTTTTCAAAGAACTGCTATGATGGACTGAATGGCCTCCTTCTGTGCTGTAAGATTCTTTAATTCTATGGGGCCGAATTTGGTCAAGGCCTCTGCCCGCCCAAATGCCGCCTAATGTGCCGCTGATGGCCGCCGAGGTACCGGACGCTACTTTCTGTGGAGTTTTCAACGCTGAGGTCCCTCGAAGGTCGATGGGCAGCAAATCAACGACATACGCCGCCAATCTGGGCGGCAGCGGGCGGGAGGGCTCATTCTCGGCGGCAGAGGCGCTTGCTGCCCAAGTGCCGCCGAGGATGGAGTCGGGCCCACGGAGGGTCAAAGAGTTAAAAATTAAAATCGGCAACAAAAAAAAAGAAACATCCGAGGACCTTCAGGAGACCCCATCCAGGTAAGCACCGGTAAAGAAATAATTTAAAAACATTCCACTGACCTTTTTTACAGGATCTTGACAATTACCGTCGGGGACAGACCAGCCTCTGGCCAGCGGTTCAGCCCGTTCTGCCACCGACTCCCACCCGCACCAATCCGGCATCTCGGCGGGCGGCAGTCTACTTACGCGCATCGGCCGTCCGCTGACCTCAGCGGGCGCTTCCCGGCGACTTTCCCCTCCCGCCCGCTCCAGGCCACGTCGAAAGTGGCGCTGGGCGGTTCGAGCAGAGCAATGTCGGCGGCAGTGGGCGGCAGTGGGCGGTCAGGCCATCAATTTCGGCCCCTATGACTCTGTGCATACTTTGCTCTTTAGCCTTAGCTTCGCAGGTTTTCTCAAGTCAACAAATCTTGGGAAATCTTTTGGGTGTTGGAGAGAGTATTCACTCTATTGAGGGAGTGCAGCGAAGGTTCACCAGACTGATTCCTGGGATGGCTGGACTGACATATGAGGAGAGTTCTGGATCAACTGGGCCTTTATACACTGGAGTGTAGAAGGATGAGAGGGGATCTCACAGAAATGTATAAGATTCTGACGGGACTGGACAAGTTAGATGCGGGAAGAATGTTCCCGATGTTGGGGAAGTCCAGAACCAGGGGACACAGTCTTAGGATAAGGGGTAGGCCATTTAGGACTGAGATGAGGAGAAACCTCTTCACTCAGAGAGTTGTTAACCTGTGGAATTCCCTGCCGCAGAGAGTTGTTGAGGCCAGTTCATTGGATATATTCAGGAGGGAGTTAGATATGGCCCTTACAGCTAAAGGGATCAAGGGGTATGGAGAGAAAGCAGGAAAGGGGTACTGAGGGAATGATCAGCCATGATCTTATTGAATGGTGGTGCAGGCTCGAAGGGCCGAATGGCCTACTCCTGCACCTATTTTCTATGTTTCTATCTTTCCACCACCTCTTCCCATCTACGCTGCAGTGTTCATCTGTGGGGGGGCTACATTGGATGGCCAAACAGGCCACCCATCCTTTCAACTACTTTCTGCATCGGTGAAACAGGGTGTTCTTTGAGGGTGCTGCTTCATAAATTCACCAGAAATTACTTTGGGTTGTCCACTATTTTGTATTTTAAAAGAACACTTGCCTTTAAATGGCTGCTGCAACCCTTTAAGTAGCTGTGGCCGTGCAGGAAATCCTGCTCCCATTGTGCAAGCTTCCAGCAGTAAATTGATTGAACATCCTATTGGTCTCATACGTTACAACAATGACGATACTTTAAAAGTACTTCATTGGCTGTAAAGTGTTTTGTTGCGTGATGAGATTGTGAAAGGCGCTGTATACTTACAAGCCTTTCTTTTTTTCTAACTAATGCCAGATGACTGAAAGTTTTGGCAGACATGATATATGATGCACAGGCAGGTACACTGCCCACTGTGCACTGTTTCTGTGGCTTATACTGACAGCAGAAAATCCTTTCTTATACCTCCAAAAAGAAAGAAAGAAAGACTTGCACCTTTCACAATCTCAGGATATCCCAAAGCTCTTTACAGCAAATGAAGTACTTTTCTAGTATTGTCACTGTTGTAATGTTGGCATCGTGGCAGCCAATTTACACAGCAAGCTCCCACCACAAATAGCAATGTGATAATGACCAGATAATTTATTTTAGTGATGCTGAGTGAGGGATAAATATTGACCAGGATATCAGGTTAACTCCTCTGCTCTTTTTCGAAATAGTGCCATGGGATCTTTAACGTCCACTTGAGAGAGCAGACAGAGCCTCAGTTTAACATCTTGTTCAAAAGACAGCACCTCCGACAGTGTAGCACTCCCTCGGCACAGCACTGGAGTGTCAGCCTAGATTTATGTGCTCAAGTCGCTGGAGTGAGACTTGAACCCACAACCTTCTGATGCAGAGGTGAGAGTGCTGACACAATATTAATCTAGCTTCCTTGCACTGTTGGGCTCAGTAACTCTTCCCCATCTGCATTCTGTATTACTGACTGGATCTCATCAACAGTAACTTGCATTTATATAGCGCCTTCAACATAGTAAAATGTCCCAAAGTGCTTCACAGGAGCAAATATCAAAGAAAATTTGACACTGAGCCAACATAAGCAGATATTGGGATAGGTGACCAAAAGCCTGGTCAAACAGTTAGGTTTGAAGGACTATCTTAAAGGAGGAGAGAGAGGCAGAGAGGCTTAGTGAGGAATGTAGAGAGGTGGACAGGTTTAGGGAGCGAATTCCAGAGCTTAGAGCCTAGGCTGAAGGCACGGCCACCAATGATGGAGAGAAGAAAATCAAGGATGTGCAAGATGTCAAAATTGGAGCAGCGCAGAGATCTCAGAGTGCTGTAGGGCTGGAGGAGGTTACAGAGATAGGGGAGGGGTGAGGCCACAAAGCCATTTGAAAATAAGGATGAGAATTTTAAAATTGAGGCGTTGCTGAACTGGGAGCCAATGTAGGTCAGCGAGCACAGGGGTGATGGGTGAGCAGAACTTGGTGCGAGTTAGAATACGGGCAGGAGAGTTTGGGATGTTAGTTCAGTTCCCTTAGAGTGTCCACCTCAGTAACTCCTCCTATCTAGTACCCAGGGATACTGATTGCATCTGCATTGATATCAGTTCTGCTCTCTTACACAGTTGGACTAACACATTGATATCTTTACCCGCCCTGTTAAATTACACAATGTGATGATTTAAAATATGGGGAACAACACTGCCAACAAAATCCCCCCACTTATACTCAGTCTGTGCACGGAGTGACTCCACACCACATCATCAACATTTTTGAGTCAGTTAGTTGAAAAGATCTCTCTGTTATTACTTACCACTGCAAGGTATTCCTTTGAAAAACCACGGAAGCAAGCTTTCCTAGTCGTGTTATTGATGATAATCTCAAAGATCTCCGTGTCTGTCACGTCCGACTGAACTGCATAGACTTCTGCACCTAACAACGAAATACAACAGTACTCAACTGAAAATTAACAAGTTGTGATGTGCATCTGATTTTAAAATTATGACATTTCTTCTTTGTTTCACCTGTTTTCTCTGCTTCCCTCCTCGGGGTGTTGACTCATTCCTGGAGTATGGTTCCTTGCAGCTTATTATTCATGTGTGACAATCACGAAAGAAATAGTACTAGGTAAAATAATGGGAATAAAGGCTGGACCTGATGCCTTACATCCTAGGGTCTTAAAAGAAGTGGCTGCAGAGATAGTGGATGTATTGGTTGGAATCGACCAAAATTCCCGGGATTCTGGGGATTCGAAAACCGCAGCTGCTGTTGTTGACACCTGGCGATGCTGCAGGAAGCAAGTGTGAATATTGCATCCGGGGCTGTAACGGGGCTCTGCACACTGGATGATGCCACGATCTACGGGGCGCTACAGAGCGAGTGTTGGCACCAGTGCAAAATCACCAGGGAAGTTTGTGGGCTTCAGTTAATTTATCGTGCCCAGTCGGTAACCCCTTAGCACCCCGCTACCATCCCCCAAAGGCGCCAACGGGAGGCGCAAACCAGGGCAATTTCTCCCCCTATAGCTTTGGAAGGAGAGGGCCAGATGAGGTAAGGGAAGACAGTCTTCAGCCTGATATGACCCATGCTTGGTCAAGTACAGAACCATGTGAAATGGTTGTGAGAAGACCCCTGACATGGGAAGATAACAGTAGAGTTGGACTTTTTCCAAGGTTTAGGCAAAAAACTCGACATACCATTGGGCACCTTGTTTTAAGGGAAACCTCTATAAGTTAAATGGTCTTGTCAATATTCTATCCCAGGTCCACCCCTAAAAATATAATAAAAACAAGACCCAAAAAGCCCTGAACACAGACGGTGAAGTAAGGACTCTGAAGGGTGGATTGGTGCTGACTTCGATCTAACACTCTTGGATAGTTCAAGAAGAGAGAGGGACACGTGAGACAAGAAGAAGAAGAACTGTTTGTGCATGCTAGCCGTCTATCCAATCGTGACCGGTACCAGCTATTTGCCGAGCTGATGATGTCAGCGCGTCGTTGATGACATCAGTGATCATTGCGACGCAGACATGAGGCATCACAATGTCCCTCCCCTTCAGCTAAAGGGGAGAACTGCTGTGAACTCTGCATTTATTTCAGTTAGGTCCACTGGGCCACCAGGGAGGGTTTTGGCCGGGCCAGCAACCTAGGAGGGCTGGCTCTTGGCTGAACCCATGGTCACCATTGTTGGGCCGCCCAGCCACAAGAAACTTCCCGCCGAGGAAAGCTGCCGGGGCACCGAGCGGTGGCCGATCCGATACCGCGGGGCCATTTCAGACGCGGGGCAGGAAAGGGGTCAGTGCGTGCTCCAAAAATAAAGGAGGACATAGAAACATAGAAACATAGAAATTAGGTGCAGGAGTAGGCCATTTGGCCCTTTGAGCCTGCACCGCCATTCAATAAGATCATGGTTGATCATTCAACTTCAGTACCCCTTTCCTGCTTTCTCTCCATACCCCTTGATCCCTTTTGAATATATCTAACGAACTGGCCTCAACAACTTTCTGCGGTAGAGAATTCCACAGGTTAACCACTCTCTGAATGAAGAAGTTTCTCCTCATCTTGGTCCTAAATGGCTTACCCCTTATTCTTAGACTGTGACCCCTGGTTCTGGAACGCCCCAGCAACGGGAACATTCTTCCTGCCTCTAACCTGTCCAGTCCTGTCAGAATTTTAGATGTTTCTATGAGATCCCCTCTCATTCTTCTAAACTCCAGTGGATACAAGCCCAGTTGATCCAGCCTCTCCTCATATGTCAGTCCTGCCATCCCAGGAATCAATCTGGTGAACCTTCGCTGTACTCCCTCAATAGCAAGAACGTCCTTCCTCAGATTAGGGGACCAAAACTGAACACAATATTCCAGGTGTGGCCTCACCAAAGCTCTGTACAACTGCAGTAAGACCTCCCTGCTCCTATACTCAAATCCTCTAGCTATGAAGGCCAAAATGCCATTTGCCTTCCTCACTGCCTGCTGTACCTGCATGCCAAACTTCAATGACTGATGTACCATGAAGGGCTGAATGGCCTGCGCCTGCACCTATTTTCTATGTTTCTATGTTTCTATGACACCCAGGTCTCGTTGCACCTCCCCTTTTCTTAATCTGTCACCATTCAGATAATATTCTGTCTTCCTGTTTTTGCCACCAAAGTGGATAACCTCACATTTATCCACATTATACTGCATCTGCCATGCATTTGCCCACTCACCTAACCTATCCAAGTCATCCTGCAACCTCTTAGCATCCTCCTCACAGCTCACATTGCCACCCAGCTTAATGTCATCTACAAACTTGGAGATATTACATTTAATTCCTTCATCTAAATCATTGATGTATATTGTAAATAGCTGGGGTCCCAGCACTGAGCCCTGTGGCACCCCACTGGTCACTGCCTGCCATTCTGAAAAGGACCCGTTTATTCCAACTCTCTGCTTCCTGTCTGCCAACCAGTTCTCTATCCACATCAATACATTACCCCCAATACCATGTGCTTTAATTTTGCACACCAATCTTTTGTGTGGGACCTTGTCAAAAGCCTTTTGAAAGTTCAAATACACCACATCCACTGGTTCTCCCTTATCCACTCTACTAGTTACATCCTCAAAAAATTCTAGAAGATTTGTCAAGCATGATTTCCCTTTCATAAATCCATGCTGACTTTGACCGATCCTGTCACCGTTTTCCAAATGCGCTGCTATTTCATCCTTAATAATTGATTCCAACATTTTCCCCACCACCGATGTCAGGCTAACCGGACAATTTACAAAATGTCGGCCCCTCCACGCCGACCAAGCAATGATTGCTTTCCGCACCGTTGTTGCCTCTTTGAGGTGGTAACAGCTCTTTAAAAAGGGGCAATTTTGGCCCCAATATACCCACCATATTGGTTTGCACTCGATCCTGATTGTTTGAAAGATCAGAGATAATTAAATCTCAACAGGACTGATCAGGTACCTAAGACAGATCTACATTTGCAACAGTGAGTGAGATTATTGCAAAGGTCTTTAATGGGTTAATCAGGCAAGGGATGACTCCTGAGAATATATTCAACCTCCCTCCGACAGGAAGCTGTCTCTACAGATGCAGTAGCAGCTTGTCTTGTCCACAGATCCCTGAAAGTAGCAGGCCAGGTGGATAAGGAGGTTAAGAAGGCATACAGAATGCTTGCCGAAGCACAAAATACAAGAGCTTAAATTGTATAATACCCTGGTTAGGCCATAGCTGGAGTACTGCGTGCAGTTCTGGTCACCATATTATAGGAAGGATATGATTGCACTAGAGAGGGTACAGAGGAAATTTACTAGGATGCTGCCTGGAATGGAGAATTTTAGCTACAAGGACAGATTGGGTTTGTTCTCATTGGAACAGAGGAGGTTGAGAGGAGACCTCATTGAGGTGTGGAAAATTTTGAGTGGCCTGGATATAGTGGATAGCACGGGCCTATTTCCATTGGTGGAGGGGGCATAGTTTTAAGGTGGTTGGTGGAAGGTTCAGAGGGGATTTGAGGGGGACTTCTTCACGCAGAGGGTTCTGGAACTCACTGCCTGGAAGGGTGGTGGATGCAGAAACCCTCACCACATTTTAAAGGTGCTTGAATGGGCACTTTAAGTGCTGTAACCTGCAGGGTTACGGACCTAGAGCTAGTAAGTGGGATTAGACTGGATAACCTCTTGTTAGCTGGCAGATACGATAGTAAGTACTGCAGGGAATCGAATATGGCCAGGGTGATCTCCTGGACTAGTTTCGATCGCTTGGATAGGTCGGAGAGGAATTTTACAAGATTTTCTTCCCCCAATTGGCCTGGGTTTTTATCTGGTTTTTGCCTCTCCCAAAAGATCACGTGGCTCTGGTTGGGGTGGAGTGTAAAATGCTTCGGTGCTAGGGGTGTCGCAGTTGTGTGGGAGGACTGGTTGGGCTGGGTGCTCTTTGACTTCCGCCATTGTTCGTTGTTCAGAGGTTTTTATGTAACCTTCAGAGCTGCTGACCGAGGGCCATGCGGCTCTTTGTCGGCTGGCGGGATGCAATGGGCCAGAATGGCCTCCTTCTGCGCTGTAAATTTCTATGTTTCTATTCCACATACCACACATCCATGTTAATAAAAGCTGTTGTCACATGAATACTGGTGTTACTTGATGCTTTTTGCTTCTTACCTGGTCTCAGACTGACATATTTACAGCTTAATAGTGATTGGATGGTGACTTGCCCAGGGCTTGGATCAGGAGAGAAGAGTTCATCCAGGCTGGGACAGTCAGTTTTGAAGGTTCTAATAAAGTTGTCTCTTCCACTCAGATATCTTCCTTCAGTGTCCTTTAAGCAAAACATTCCACACCTTATCTCTGGGCTGTACAAGGTCCTTGATGACTGAAATCTTTCAAGCTTCCCATTGTAGGCAATAAGATCTCCACTACTTGTCCTAATGCTGTATTTCTTCTCTTTAAGAACAAAATGAAAGGCAGTGAACTTTATATCACACCAAAATGTAAATTTTATAAAAGATTTTAAACTCTTTGTAAGATGAAAAACTAAGAGGTTTAATGGATCTGCTGTAGACATTATCATAAAATTATGTTATTGCCGTCATCACACCCCTCCTCAAAGAAATTACCCTCGACCCCTCTGTCCTTGCAAACTACCGCCCCATCTCCAACCTCCCTTTCCTTTCCAAAATCCTGAACGTGACGTCATCTCCCACATCCGTGCCCATCTTTATCGCAACTCCATGTTTGTACCCCTCCAATCAGGTTTCCGTCCCTACCACAGTATAGGAAGTCACAAATTACATCCTATGTAACTGTAACCGTGGTCCATTATGAACTCATCCTACCTGATTTGGCTGCAGCCTTTATTGACCACGACATTATCTCAACGCCTCTCCTCCATTTGAGTGGGACTCCCCTCACCTGGTTCCATTCTTATCTATGTAGTCATAGCCAGAGAATCACCTGCAATGGCTTCTCTTCCCATTTCTATATTGTTACCTCTGGAGTCCCCCAAGGATCTATCCTCTGCCCCCTCCTATTTCTCATCTACATACTGTCCCTCTGTTGCTGAAACCCCCAATCATGCCTTTTTTTACCCTCCAGATTCAACTGTTGCAATGCTCTCCTGGGCAGCCTCTCATCTTCCATAAGCTTCAGCTCATCCAAAATCCTGCTGCCCGTATCCTAACTCGCATCAAGTCCTGTTCACCCATCATTTCTGTGCTCACTGGCCTACACTGACTCCCAGTCCAGCAATGTCTCAAAATTATAATTCTCCTCAGCCTCACCCCTCCCCTCCCTCTGTAACCTCCTCCAGCACTACCACCCTCCAAGAGCTCTACATTCCTCCAATTCTGGCTTCTTGTGCACCCCAATTTCCTTTGCCCCATAATTGGCAGCGTGCATTCAGCTGCCTTGGCCCTAAGCTCTGGAATTCCCTGCCTAAACCTCTCTACCTCTTTTTTTAAGATGCTCCTTAAAACCTACCTCTTTGACCAAGCTTTTGATCACCTGACCTATATGTCTCCTTATGTGGCACGGTGTCAAATTTTGTATGCTAATGCCCCTTGGGATGTTTTACTATATTAAAGGTGCTATATAAATGCAAGCTGTTGTTGTTAATCTCAACCATGGCAGCAGTTTGAGTGCACCAAATGACTTCACTTCCTCTGGGCCAGGCTTCCAGTTCCAGTGTCACCTGGTGGAAAGCCCTTAAGCGTAAATGTCAGGCACTCAATCATTGAATGTCCCACCAACACTCATGCTCTAAACTTGCAGATGAAGAATGGCACTGGAGTGAGGTAATGGAGGACAGTTAATGCCTGTGGAAATATAGCCTTGCAAAAATGAACACCGACAGGAGATGAAGGGAGAAAATAGAGGGAAAATATTTATGCTTAAACACGACTGCCTGAAATACTACTCCCTTCTCCCCTTTGAGCAGGGTACATTGTCAGGCACATCACTGGGGATGTAGTGAGGGGACAATCGAGGAAACAGTAGCATCAGCAGGTGATTCAACCTCTGCTTTTCTTATACACCTCCCATCAATCAGTGCTGAAGACTTTATGCTCCACAACTAGCAGTGCCTCTAGTCAAGCTGTTCCAGTACAGCTACAACACTGGCAAATGCTTTATGTGGAGCTCCTTCATGGTAAATGAGCCAAAGGTGGGCAGCGGAAGCATTACAAGGACACCCTCAAAGCCTCTCTGGTAATATGCGACATCACCACTGACACCTGGGAGACCCTGGCCGAAGACCGCCCGAGGTGGAGAAAGTGCATCCGGGAGGGCGTTGAGTTCTTCAAGTCTCAACGCAAAGAGCTGAAGGTCAAACGCAGACAGCAGAAGGAGCGCGCGGCAAACCAGCCCCACCCACCCCTTCCCTCGACGAATGTCTGTCCCACCTGTGACAGGGTCTGTGACTCTCGTATTGAACTGTTCAGCCACCAGAGAACTCACTTTGGGAGTGGAAGCAAGTCTTCCTCAATTCCGAGGGACTGCCTATGATGATGACAACACTGGCATCTATCCAACAAAGTGTAAAATTGCGCAGGCATTTCCTGTCCACAAAAAGTGGAACAAATTCAAAATAGCCAATTACTGCCCCATCAGTCTACTCTCAATCATCAGCAAATTGATGGAAGGTGTCGTCGACAGTGCTATCAAGCGACACTTACTCACCAATAACCTGCTCATCGATGCTCAGTTCAGGTTCTGCTAGGACCACTCGGTTCCAAACATTACAGCCTTGGTCCAAACATGGACAAAAGAGCTGATTTCTAGAGGTGAGGTGAGAGTGACTACCCATGACATCAAGGCAGCATTTGACCGAGTGTGGTATCAAGGAGCACTAGTAAAATTGAAGTCAATGGGAATCAGGGGAAAAACACTCTACTGGCTGGAATCATACCTAGCACAAAGGAAGATGTTGGGATTGTTGGAGGCCCAGGACATCGCTGCAGGAGTTCCTCAGGGCAGTGTCCTCGGCCCAACCATCTTCAGCTGCTTCATCAATGACCTTCCCTCCATCAAAAGGTCAGAAGTGGGGATGTTCGCTGATGATTGCACAGTGATCAGTTTCATTCACAACTCCTCAGATAATGAAGCAGTCCATGCCCGCATGCAGCAAGACCTGGACGACATTCAGACTTGAGCTGATAAGTGACAAGTAACATTCGCACCATACCAGTGCCAGGCAATGACCATCTCCAACAAGCGAGAGTCTAACCACCGCCCCTTGACATTCAACGGGTTACCATCGCCGAATTCCCCACCATCAACATCACAGGGGTCACCATTGACCAGAAACTTAACTGAATTAGCCACATAAATACTGTGGCTACAAAAGGTCAGAGGCTGGGTATTCTGTGGCGAGTGTCTCACCTCCTAACTTCCCAAAGCCTTTCCACCATCTACAAGGCACAAGTCTGAAGTGTGATGGAATATTTTCCACTTGTCTGCAACAACGCTCAAGAAGCTTGTCACCATCCAGGACAAAGCAGCCTACTGGATTGGCACGATCCATCACCTTAAACATTCACTCCCTCCATCACCGGCATACCGTGTCTGCAGTGTGCACCATCTACAAGATGCACTGCAGCAACTCACCAAAGCTTCTTTAGCAGCACCTCCCAAACCCGCAACCTCTACCACCTAGAAGGACAAGAGAGCAGGCGCATGGGAACACCACCACCTCCACGTTCCCCTCTGAGTCACACACCATCCTGACTTGAAAATATATTGCCGTTCCTTCATCATCACTGTCAAAATCCTACAACTCCCCAACAGCACTGTGGGAGTACCTTCACCTCACGGATTACAGCGGTTCACAAAGGCGGCTCACCACCACCTTCTTGAGGGCAGTTAAGGAGGGGCAATAAATGCTGGCCTTGCCCACATCCCATGAATGAATAAAAAAAAAATCAGAGCTATAGTGGAAGAAACCTGGGGGAAATTGGGGAAAAATATATGATACAGGCAGCGTCCTAAGGAGTGTGTAAATGAATTTTTAAAGGTTGATTGCTCCTTGTACCTTCGAAGTTAAAGATGAGTGTCATGACGCAGTCTCGGCCCCAGGGTAATTCACTGTCACAAAGTACTGCATTTTCCTTGGCATCATATCGCAGGTATTTCTTCTTGCCCTGGTTGAACATGCTGATGTTGGGATGGATGGCTAGATGCAGTACCCATTTCTCGCTTTCTGAGATTGCCTGAGCAAAGCAAGTGATATTGTCCTCTGCTCCTCCCAAGTACCGTTTGGTCTCCTCAGACTGGAAGGAGACATTGCCATTTGGATGCGTAGTCATCACAAACATACTATAAGCATTGGGAACCTCCTGATCACAGGTGACCTTCCCATTTTTATCTCCAGCTAAGTACCTCCTCAGAGAGCTCCTGATGTGGACTATAGGGGAATTTTCGTTCAAAATCTCTATGGTCCAGATCTGTTTGATTTTCAAGATGGTACTGGTAGCATTCACCCTGAAATTGAAGTTCTCTGCTGTCAAGTATTTCTGGGCTGAGTTGATCAAACCAACTCGAAGCACTCTGTAAACCATCTTCCCTTGTTCACACTTTAAACTGTATGTGTTACCACCAGTGTTACTTTTGTACCTCTGTGACATCATCAGTGTACTGGAGCAGGGTTAGTGACATAACATATCTTTATGACATCAGGGAAAATCACTGTGAACATAGCAAATGAAATAAAGATAAAGGACGTGTCTTATATGTTAAGCTCACAGAGAAAATATTTTCGCTTTCTGTTTCACAATTTCAAAGATAAAGCTTCTCCAAACAAGAACATTGATTTTGTGCATCCTAACCAGTTGGCGCAATTTACCATAGACTTGGGAGCATTTTCGCCAAGAAAGTTGAAATTAGTCTGATGCTACCTCAGCAGAACACTGGAGAGAAAAGTGCTCAACATTTCCCAAACAAAATCATATTTAGCCCGTGTTCAACAGGAATGTGCATTACATGAGGAAACAAAATTACATATGACTGCCAGATGTCAAAAATGAGCACATGAAACAAAATAGCTAACTGGAAACATCCTGTGTACCCGAGAAGAATGAGATAATTAGATTCTAATTGAAACAAAGTTGTATTTTCTCCTTTCCCTTGCTATGCTACCCACTAAAAAGTGAATTGCCAGCTGTTCTCATTCTTCTGAAACTGGCTACCAGTAGATAAAGGATTGTCCAAACACTTCCCTCTCTCCAATTCTCATGGTTAGCTTGGAGCCTCCAGTTAGCACTTCCACAAAGTGGTACAACAGAGATCAGAAACTCAAGTGAGTGAAGAACCATGAGTGCGCATTGTTTGTAATATTCTGTGGCACAGCCCGTCTGGGCTCTGAACTGTGTTCTGGTCATCTAAAAATATCTTACTTTTAAAACGATATGTATCCATATGCATTTCCAGTAATTGTATCCAAAGCCTAATCTATTTTTACATGGATTTCCAAAACCCAATAACTACTACCCGGTCAGTTAGATATATTCAAAAGGGAGTTAGATGTGGCCCTTACGGCTAAAGGGATCAAGGGGTATGGAGAAAAAGGAGTGGGGTACTGAAGTTGCATGATCAGCCATGATCATATTGAATGGTGGTGCAGGCTCAAAGGGCCGAATGGCCTACTCTTGCACCTATTTTCTATGTTTCAGTTCTCACATTAATTCTCTCCCCCTTTTTAAATTGTAAAGTCTTGGTTGAACAAATCTTGAACCTGGTTCGTACTGGCCTGATCCCTATTACATGCTGCTTTATAACCATTTCCATCCATTCTTCTCTGGATCAGGTTTTAAATGCAGGTTGAGAAGTTAAAAAGAAGCGTTTGCAATCCACTGGGCTATCGAGGTGTCTAGCTTTAGTAAGGATCAGATTTGTGAGCACACTGTGCAGTAAAATGGCACAGAAATGCACGGCAGTGTGCCAATCTCAGACTCAACACATCAATCCATTGCATTAGGTTCGTGTTCTGAAGACAGCTGCAAATGTATCCCAACTGTAGGCTGTTCCTCAACATATGGAGCTTTTAATAAAAGACAGCGAGGTATCAGGAATCTACATTTTAATGCATTGGAGCGTATTTTATGTTACTAAAATATACATAGTAACAAGCTACAAAAAAAAACCCACTTACAACAGTTTTATTGTATTTAATTTCACAGTAAACGCACAAGCACAATACAAAGTCACCGACAAATCTTCCTTTTGTCCTTAAATTGGTACAACTAAAAAGTATTACTTTTTTTCCATTTTAAAAAGAAAACAGAAAACTGTCCCAAGTGAAGAAAGATTCAAATTCTGCATGGAATGCTAAAGCTCATCCATCATTTTTCCTGCGTCCCCCTTCCCCCCCCCCTCCCTGGGTGTTGGCACCAACCGTAGTAGCACCAAACCAGCAGGTGCCAACCCAGCTGCGAGTCGCAGAATAGTTATAGTATTCCTATTTCTAACTCTCCAAAATGAAAAGCACTAAAAAGTGTAAATCAACAACTTGAAACGAAGGTCTAGCCTGCTTCAGGGTCTGAAAGAAAATTGAGCCGCGCAGAGCTCACTGCCAAACTTCAGAGATTCTCACCATTGACGCTGCATGTGCAACACACCATCAAGGTAGGGTTTGAAGCGAATCACTTGATTGGTCGTTAACCTTTACACAGTAATCAATTAGTCTCAATTGCTCTTTACAAATTCTTCATGGCCTGTACTGCATGAGTTTCAATGCAGCAACTTCCACTCAAGCACCTAAAAAAACAACTCAGATTCCAGTCAAAATGACCTCCATCATGTCACCATTAAAGTCATTATTGCACAATATCCTGATCAGTCTTTTAGCCCACTTGTACTTACTTACAGCTGCTGAAAAGCACATCACTCTAAAGCTGGGCATTTGCAGGCAACACCTGTGCACAACTTAAAACCATTTGACTTGGGATCAGAAATGTTTTCAACCACCAGATGTCAGCAACATTCACTATAGTTCTATAGCATATAGTATTCCGAGAGCATGCTGGGGACATCTAGTGGCAAGTACCAGACTTACTGCACAAAGAAAAGGATTTTGGTGGCTTCATGTTAACCCTTTAACATTTCTCATCACCCAACAGTGGCCGAGCTGCAGCCAGTGTTGTTGCAATATATTTGAAAATGTGAAGGTTCTGCAGACTCAAAAAATCTCAATTTCTTTTGATACGTTTTTGGGGAGGGATTTGGCTTGTCTACCTCATTATCTATTCCCCTGGCCAAATTGTTGCCAGCAGGTTCGAAGTAATTCTTAACAATTTACTCTCACTTCAAACCAGTTAAACTGATCGTTGTAAACATGGCCCCTTGCTATTTATTAACTTTAAAAAATGATACGTTCAGCGAGGTCTTTTCCCGAATGTCGCAGTGATGTGGAGTAGCAGGGAGCTCAGTTAAGTGAGTTTGAAGTGTGTTCCGAGAACCAAGGAAGCCACATAGGGGAAAGCTGCCCAGCGGGAGAGGATGAAAAGCACATTTTTGTTACTTTAACAAATCTAAGATAGTTGACACACTGCATTTTTTTTAAAAAGCTCAACAAATGAGAGATTTTGCAGGTGGCACATCAAGTTGTGTGAGTCTCTCTCTCTTACACTGTTTGACTACAAAATGTGTATTACCTCATAAAAGATATTTTAAAAAACTTCAATTTTCTATTTTAAATTTACAACCAAAATACTTTTGAAACTCTAGCATCACAAAGAAAAATACATTTTGCTGACTGGATGTGATCCAAGCTAACATTACGATGCACACAGAGAGATCTGGACGACAACACCACCACTGCTCAACACACACATAAAAAAAAGTCTTCATCAGACAGCTCCTGACCATTCACAGGTCGTGGCACACAGATGCAAAAGTTTATTTTTCCTGCACCCAAATACAAAAGAATAAAAAAAATTTTTACTCCATGACAGAGCGATGATGGTCACTATCCACCTGTACATTTACAAGGTGGAAAGTGTTAAAACATGTAATGTGAAGATTTCCTTTGATTGCTATTTCCAGTAAAATCATAAATCTGTTTATTTAGAATTTAGCTTGGAACAATGAGTGATCAGAGGAAATGTTCCAATGTTACCACAGAAAACAACAGATATTAGTTAAAGGATTTTATTCCCTACTGATGACATTTTACCCCCTAAAGGTTTTACCAGTGACTCGCAACAGGTAATACATGTTAGGGCTCAGTGCCCTCAGTGGGCAATGAAAAGATTGGCATGGACACTTACGGTATCCAGTCAAACATGCGACCTCCTACTGAAGACTCCCTCCCAGCCATCTGCACCTCACAGTAAAAAGATCTGTCCAGCCAGCAACTTTCAAAGAAACTGAGAATGTAAAAAAATGTTTAATATATAATTGTTGAACAAAACAAGTTGTTCGACATAATAGCAGGTTTATGTTCCAGAACTCCACTCTCAACTGGAGAAATTCTTCCAAGTTGCAGCTGTGTGTGTATGAACACTTCACTTTCCATGGCGCTCACACCTCTCCCCAAGAATTCATCCTTTCTTCACTCGTTTCAAAATGTCTTCCTGATTTTTTTTTTTTATTTTTCTCCTGATCCAGGATCTGTACAAAGGTGAAAACTGTTCTCTGCAGATTGAGGGAAGGGAGAGCGAGAGAGAGAATAACATACATTAATTTAACCAGAAAAGAGTTTTCGGCACAAAAGCAGTGATATCCACCCTCCCCCTACACAATCAGAATGATGTTCTATTCCCCTCCCCTCCTCCTCTGAAGGCACGGACTCGTGTTGGGGTAGACTGGTATCTTGCCCAACTCTTCATTGTACACCTGTAAGCGCGGACAGCTAATGTCAGGTGGTTTTTAATTTGGGGAAGGAGGGGGGAGGGCATCACAACGGAGCCCAATCCTGCCCTCACTCGATGGCCAGGCATTTTGCACTTTCTAGCAGAGGGTCACTGAACCGTGACCAGGAACAGGAAAACCGGCTGATTTTTCTCTACCCCAATGTGGAGGTCACAGAGGTCAACTATGGTGTCCGTATTGCTGCTCTGGCAACAGCAAGCACAAACTTGCTCTCTGCTCTATGAGAGATGTTTTTATGAAGATCCATGCTACTAACCATTCCCAGCTATTGCTATTTTAAGCTTGCAGGTTATAGTTCACAGTCCTGCTCTTAACCTGTGCAAACATAGTCACCTCCTTTAAAATTGTCACTTCACACCATTACTTCCCTAATACAGAATCTAACCAGCATAAATTTTAAATAATTTCTAATTGAAATTCCATATAGTACACAGTAGTAATTCAATCCAACAATGAGAGGCCATTTCATCTTTAGCCAAAGGGTTTGAGTTTACAATCCAGGATCACATTCCATGCAGAATGAAGGGAGCTTTGCAATTTCAGAGTATGTCCTTTGGAATTACATTAGACCGAAGTCCCATCTACCCATTACAGCAGATGTTCAAGATTCCATGTCGCTCTCTGAAGACAAGTGGTGGTTAAAATGTCAATCTCAATCAACACACTGCTCTTTATAGGAGACTGTTGGATAGAACAGTCGCTTTATTTGCCCACATCACAAGAGTCCCCACACTTCATACAGTAACTCATTATGTGAAACACTTTAAGACATTACAATGTAATAAGGCAATTATTCCATTCTTCCAGTTTCTCTGTCGCATATATTCTGTCGATGCCACCTTTCATATTAGCTTTTGATATGTCTTCCTTTTTTCTCAACCGAGGATTCCCCTCTATCGTGGTTGACAGGGCCCTTGACCATGGCCGTTCCATTTCTCGCACTACAGATCTCACCCTCTCCCCTCCCTCCCAGAACCATGATAGGGTTCCCTCTCTCCTCACCTTTCACCCCACCAGCCTCACCTTTCTGCCACCTCCAGTGTGATCCCGCCACCAAACACATCTCCCCCCCCAGCCCCCTCACCATTCCGAAGGGACCATTCTCTCCACAACACCCGGTTCCACTCCTCAATCACCCCCAGCACCCCCTCCTCCCACGGCACCTTCCCGTGCAAGTGCGGGAGATGCAACACCTGCCCTTTTACCCCCTCCCTTCTCATCGTCCCAGCTCCCAAACACTTGTTCCGGTGAAACAGCGATTCACTTGTACTTCTTGCAATTTAGTATTCTGTATTCGCTGCTCACGATGCAGTCGCCTCTATATTGGGGAGACCAAATATAGATTGAGTGACCGCTTTGCGGAACACTTCCGTTCAGTCCGCAAGCGCGACCCCAAGCCTCCGGTCGCCTGTCACTTTAATTCTCTGCTCCACTCCCACTCTGTCCTCGGCCCCTTACATTGTTCCAACAAAGCTCAACGTAAGCTCGAGGAACAGCACCTCATCTTTCAATTAAGCACTTTATAGCCTTCTGGACTCAACATTGAGTTCAACAATTTTAGATCATAACCTCAGCCCCCATTTTTTCCCAGATGGCAGCTGTTGATAATTCTGCTATTCTCACTTCCACCCTCCCTTTTGATCTTTCCTCCCCACCCCACTTTCCCTGCCTCTGCACTTGCTTAAGACCTGTTCTAACTTTTTCCAGTTCGGACAAAAGGTCATCGACCTGAAATGTTAACTCTGTTTCTCTCTCCACAGACGCTGTCTGACCTGCTGAGTATTTGAAGCATTTTCTGTTTTTATTTAAAGCAATTATTATAGTTTTAAACAAGCTTTGTTTTCCAAGCATACCTTAGCGGTGCCTATACTCCCTTTCCCGATCTCTTTCCCGGTCACGGTCCCGGTCTCTATGCCGATCCCGTTCCCTGCTTCTCTCACGATAATAATCTTCATGACGATCCTCACTGTGAGAACGGTCCCTGTGCCTGCGGCTCCTTTCGTGGGAGCGGCTGTACTCTCGGTCTCGCGATCGATCTCTCTTTCTGTAAATGGAAATGCATTTCAGCAACCACTGTTTGGGATGCATATTTGAACGTACCTTCAGTATTGGAGTGCTAATCACTTAAAGGAGAAATATTAAATAATTACTTTGCCTTGGTATTTACCAGGGAGACTAACATGGTGAGCATGACATTAGAAGAAGAGATTGAAAAAGATATAAAGACATTTTAGATAGAAAAGGGAGAGATAACTTAGAGAGGATAAACCCCCTGGATATGCATATTATAAGAAGTTAAAGAGATAGCAGAGGCACTATTACATATATATGTATATATATATATAAAAAAATTAGAAAAGGGAATAGCACCAGAGGACGGACAGACATCTAATGTGATTCCTATATTTAAAAAGGGAGATGGAACAAGTCCAGAGAAATATAGACCAGTTAGCTTAACGTCAGTGGTAGGAAAGATAATGGAATCATTACTCAAAAAATGTAATAGAAAAACATCTAGAAACTGAAAATATAATAAAGAGAGGTCAGCATGGATTTTAAAAAGGAAGGTCATGCTTGACCAACCTGATGGAATTCTTTTAAGAAGTAACAGAAAAGGTAGATACGGGCAATGCAGTAGACGTAATATATTTGGATTTCCAAAAGGCCTTTGCTAAGGTAACGCACAGTATACTCCTGACTACGATCAGAACATGTGGAGTCAGGGGACAAGTATTAGAATGGATAGCAAGCTGGCTACAAAACAGAAAACAGAGAGTTACTCAGACTGGCTAAAGATAGGACATGGGGTTCCAAAAGGATCAGTGCTGGGGCCACTGTTGTTCGCCACTTACATAAACGATTAGGATTTGGGATTTGGAAGAATAATTTCAAAATTTGCAGACAACACCAAATTGGGGGGGGGGTGGGGGGGGGGAAGATAGATAATACAGGAGGACTATGACAAAATACAGGAAGACATTAATAAACTTGCAGAATGGGCATGTAATTGGCAAATTAACTTCAATATAGATATGTGTGAGGTGGTACATTTTGGTTGGAAGAATAAAGAGGCCACATAAACCTTGGAAAATAAGTGTCTAAATGGGGTCGAGGAGCAGAGTGATCTGGAGGTACAGATACACAAATCACTAAAAGTAGCGACACAGGTTAATAAGGCCATTAAAAAAGCAAACTAAGCACTTGGAAGGTAGCAAATGTAACCCCGCTATTTAAGAAAGGAGGAAGAGAGAAAACGGGGAACTACAGACCAGTTAGCCTGACATCAGTAGTAGGAATAATGCTCGAATCTATTATTAAGGACGTGGTAACAGAGCATTTAGAAAATAATAATAGGATTGGGCAGAGTCAACACGGATTTATGCAAGGGAAATCATGTTTGATGAATCTGTTTTTTGAGGTTGTAAACTAGTAGATTAGATAAGGGGGAACCAGTGGATGTGATGTATTTGGATTTTCAGAAGGCATTCGATAAGGTGCCACACAAGAGGTTATTAAACAAAATTAGGGCTCATGTGATTGGGGGTAATATACTAGCATGGATTGAGGATTGGTTAATGGACAGAAAACAGAGAGTAGGAATAAACGGGTCATTTTCGGGTTGATAGACTGTAACTAGTGGGTTACCGCAAGTATCAGTGCTTGAGCCTCAGCTATTCACAATCTAATGATTTGGATGAGGGGACCAAATGTAATATATCAAAGTTTGCTGATGATACAAAGCTAGGTGGGAATGTAAGTTGTGTGGAGGATGCAAAGAGACTTCAAGGGGCTAAGTGAGTGGGCAAGAACATGGCAAATGGAATATAATGTGGAGAAATGTGAAGTTATCCACTTTGGTAGGAAAAATAGAAAAGCAGAGTATTTTTTAAATGGTGCGAGATTGGGCAATGTTGGTGTTCAGAGGGACCTGGGTGTCCTTGTACACGAATCACTGAAAGTTAACATGCAGGTACAACAAGCAATTAAGAAAGCAAATGGTATGCTGGCCTTTATTACAAGAGGATTTGAGTATAAGTGTAAAGATGTCTGGAGTACTGTGTACAGTTCTGGTCTCTTTACATAAGGAAGAATATACTTGCCATAGAGGGAGTGCAATAAAGGTTCACCAGACTGATTCCTGGAATGGGGGGGGATTGTCCCATGAGGAGAGATTGAGTAGACTAGGAGTTTAGAAGAATGAGAGGTGATCTCATTGAAACATACAACATTCTTACAGGGCTTGACAGGGTAGATGCAGGGAGGATGTTTCTCCTGGCTGGGGAGTCTAGAACCAGGGGTCACAGTCTCAGAATAAGGGGTCGGCCATTTAGGACTGAGATGAGGAGAAATTTCTTCACTCAGGAGGGTGGTGAATCTTTGGAATTCTCTACCCCAGAGGGCTGTGGATGCTCAGTCTTTGAGTATATTCAGGAGATCGATAGATTTTTGGATATTAAGGGAATCAAGGGATATGGGTAAAGTGCAAGAATGTGGAGTTGAGGTAGAAGATCGGTTGTCATCATCATCATCATCATAGGCAGTCCCTCGGAATCGAGGAAGACTTGCTTCCACTCTTAAAATGAGTCCTTAGGTGGCTGAACAGTCCAATATGAGAACCCATTCACAGGTGGGACAGATAGTCGGTAAGGGAAGGGGTGAGTGGGGAGCCTGGTTTGCCGCACGCTCTTTCCGCCGGCTGCGCTTGATTTCTGCACGCTCTCGGTGATGAGATTCGAGGTGCTCAGCGCCCTCCCGGATGCACTTCCTCCACTTAGGGCGGTCTTTGGCCAGGGACTCCCAGCTGTCAGTGGGGATGTCGAACTTTTTCAGTGAGGCTTTGAGGGTGTCCTTGTAATGTTTCCTCTGCCCACCTTTGGCTCATTTGCCGTGAAGGAGTTCTGAGTAGAGCGCTTGCTTTGCGAGTCTCGTGTCTGGCATGCGAACGATGTAGCCTGCCCAGCGTAGCTGATCAAGAATGGTCAGTGCTTCAATGCTGGGGATGTTGGCCTAGTCGAGGACACTAATGTTGGTGCATCTGTCCTCCCAGGGGATTTGTAGGATCTTACGGAGGCTTCGTTGGTGGTATTTCTCCAGCGACCTGAGCCATTCAGGAGGATGGGTATTACTACAGCCCTGTAGACCATGAGCTTGGTAACAGTTTTGAGGGCCTGGTCTTCAAGCACTCTTTTCCTCAGGCGGCCGAAGGCTGCACTGGTGCACTGGAGGCGATGTTGGATCTCGTCGTCAATATCTGCTCTCGTTGATAATAGGCTCCCGAGGTATGGGAAATGGTCCACGTTGCCCAGGGCCGCGCCGTGGATCTTGATGACTGGGGGGCAGTGCTGTGGTGAGGACAAATTGGTGGAGGACCTTTGTCTTACGGAATTTTAGCATAAGGCCCATGCTTTTGTACGCCTCAGTAAATATGTCGACTACATCCTGGAGTTCAGCCTCTGTATGTGCACAGACGTAGGTGTTGTCTGCGTACTGTAGCTCGAAGACAGAGGTTGGGGTGGTCTTGGACCTGGCCTGGAGACGGCGAAGGATGAACAGGTTCTCACTGGTTCTGTAGTTTAGTTCCATTCCAGCGGGGAGCTCGTTGACTGTGAGGTGGAGCATGGCAGCGAGGAAGATTGAGAAGAGGGTTGGGGCGATGACGCAGCCCTGTTTGACCCCGGTCCGGACGTGGATTGGGTCTGTAATGGATCTGTTGGTAAGGAGCATGGTCTGCATGTCGTGGTGGAGCAGGCAGAGGATGGTGACGAACTTTTGGGGGCATCCGAAACTCCATAGACCCTCACGGTTGACAGTGTCCAAGGCCTTTGTAAGGTCGAAGAAGGCCATGTATAAGGGCTGGTGCTGCTCCCTGCATTTTTCCTGCAGCTGTCACGCTGCGATAATCATGTCCATTGTGCCCCGTAGGGGACGAAATCCGCATTGTGACTCCGGGAGGAGCTCCTCAGCCACAGGGAGAAGACGGTTGAGGAGGACTCTAGCAACGACTTTCCCAGTGGCTGAAACGGAGATTCCTCTGTAGTTGCTGCAGTCGGACTTGTCCCTTTTAAAAAAGTTGGTCACGATCACTGCATCTCTGAGATCTCCCGGCATGCTCTCCTCCCTCCAGATGAGAGAGATGAGATCCTGTATTCACACCAACAGCGCCTCTCCGCCATACTTCAGTGCCTCAGCGGGGATTCCATCCGCTCCCGTAGCCTTGTTGTTCTTGAGCTGTCTTATGGCTTTTTCTACCTCTTGACATGTTGAGGTGGTGGCGAGTAGCATGCTGGGGATGGAGTCAAGAACACTCGAGTCAAAGGTAGAGTCTTGATTCGAAGTGCTCCTTATAGCGGACCTGACTGCCTCGGTGTCTTTGATCAGTGTTTACCCGTTCTTGGCCAGCAGTGGGGTGGGGCCTTGGGTGTTTGGACCGTAGGTGGCCTTGACTGCGGTGAAGAATCCTCGCACATCATGGCTGTCGGCCAGCTGCTGTAGCTCCTGTGCTTTCTCTACCCACCATCTATTCTTTAGGTCGCAGGTTTTTTGTTGGACCTCGGCCTTAAGCCGTCTGTAATGCTGCTTTGCTGCTCTCGAGTTGGGTTGTTGTTTAAGGCTCAGAAATGCACTGTGCTTGTGACCTATTAGCTCTTGGATCTCCTGATCGCTCTCATCAAACCAATCCTGGTGTTTCCTGGTCGAGTGACCGAGCGTCTCTTTGCAGGCACTCGGAGGGCAGACCAAGTGTTGTGGGCATTCTGTGTCTCGGGATCATCAAGGCACGCCAAATTAGCTGTGAGGCGGTGACTGTATAGGGCTCTCTTATCTGGGTCTTTAAGTGCCCCGGCATTGACTTTTTTGAGCATTGCTTCTGCTGCTTCCTCCGCTTTGGGGCTATGTTGATGTCAATGACGCATCGGATTAGGCGGTGGTCCGTCCAGCAGTCGTCAGCTCCTTTCATGGCGCGGGTGACGTGCACATCCTTGCGATCCCTGGCTCAGACGATGACATAGTCGAGCACGTGCCAGTGTTTGGAGCGAGGGGGATCAGCCATGATCTTATTGAATGGCAGAGTAGGCTTGAGGGGCTGGATGACCTACTCCTGCTCCTATTTATTATGTTCTTATGTTCCTACAGACGTCACTGAAAAGTGACCAGAAGTAGGAACCCTGGTTAAATGTTTTCCTCCCTAGCCCAATTGTTCTGCACCAACCAGCTAATCTAGGCCCGAGTGGACTGATCTTGGAACCTTCTGGTCTGTGTGACTCATTAATGCCTTATAGCCAATGCTTTTACCCATTGAGTCATCAGGGAGCAATCACCCTCCACCCATTTTGGGGGAAAAAACCCAACTAATAGATATCTGTTGAAAAGCATGTTGATCTGACATATGGGGCCTTGGCAATACCAGCTTGCTGAGAATGACAAACTAAAACAGCATGTGTGTGCTTGGGAAAGGGAGGAATTGAAGCAACTGCAGCTACAAATATCACGTTGATTTTGTAACCTTTTTTCATATTATTAGATATGCAAGCTGCTGGAAATATTCTCTCTGTTCCCCCAACTGATTAAAGCAGTATAGAACAGAAAGATTCCAGATTTCTGTGCTGAGTTATCTGATCTGAGTCAGAGACAGTAACCGTGCCAATACTAGCTTGTCACATATTAGATCGTTAAGTGTTTTGCTGGACAACGACAGCAGCAATCTTCCTGCCTACATGGGTGCCACAAGAATCATCTGCACACTTCCACAAGCGATAGCAGTTTCAACCAAGACAACTGAAGTGATTCTTTTTATCAGCTGACCTGGATCCTGATCCGTATGACTTGGACTCAATCCCGTGGAGGCAATCCTGCAGGGAGCTGACCAGAACCTTGCAGCGGTCGTCTGCAGCGACTTTCGACTGTCTAATCAGGGCAATGGCCGTAAGCAACGTCTCAATCGCATTCCCATAGTCTCCTGTATAAACAAAGAAAAGACTTGCATTTATATAGCACCTTTCACAACCATCGGACGACTCATAGCGCTGTACAGCCAATGAAGTACTTTCGGAGTGCAGTCACTGTCGTAATGTGGGAAACGCAGCACCAACTTGCACACAGCAAGCTCCCACAAACAGCAATGTGATAATGGCCAGATTATCTGTTTTTGTTATGGTGATTGAGGGGTAAATATTGGACGTAATTATCAGCACTAGAAAAATGCTCTGATTGGGTCTCCATGATCACAAGACCTGATTGCTGATTGGTCCCCTTGAAGGATAAGACACACCCAGCAGTCTCTCTGGAATGTGCAACGAGAACCGCCCAGCCCAAGTTCTCAGTGACTTTGCAAAGTGTAATTCGAGCCATTCTGACTGCCGATTCCAGACAGGATAGCTGATCCCTCCCCGTCCAAGTTCCTGCCCCATCCCAGCACAGGTTTCTGACACCCCCTCCACCCCAGCCAAAGTTCATGCCCCCGTCCCCCCACCCCGCCAGCTGAGGTTCCTGATGCCCCCCTTAGCCCAAGTTCCTGACCGTCCCCCCACCCCGCCGTGCTATAGATGGGACATTGCATGTGGGTCATGGATTGTTAACAGATTTACTAGGTATGAAGTGAATAGTGACAGTGCCGTGACTTCCGGAATCATCCACTCCAATGATGTCCCTTGTCACATACACCGAGCTTTCAGAGCAATCGGGTTGGGTGTAGTCTCCCCGGAGTTCTCTCTCTCCCTCCCCAGTCTCTCTCTCTCTCTCCCTCCCCAGTCTCTCTCTCTCTCTCTCTCCCTCCCCAGTCTCTCTCTCTCTCTCTCTCTCTCTCCCTCCCTCCCTCCCTCCCGTCTCTCTCTCTCTCCCCAGTCTCTCTCTCCCTCCCCAGTCTCTCTCTCTCCCTCCCCATCTCTCTCTCTCTCTCCCTCCCCATCTCTCTCTCTCTCTCCCTCCCCAGTCTCTCTCTCTCTCTCCCTCCCCAGTCTCTCTCTCTCTCTCCCTCCCTCCCCAATTTCTCTCTCCCTCCCCAGTCTCTCTCCCTCCCCCTCCCCATCCCCAGTCTCTCTCTCTCTCCCTCCCCAGTCTCTCTCTCTCCCTCCCCAGTCTCTCTCTCTCCCTCCCCATCTCTCTCTCTCTCTCTCTCTCTCTCTCTCCCTCCCTCCCCAGTCTCTCTCCCGTCCCAGTCTCTCTCTCTCTCTCTCTCCCTCCCTCCCCAGTCTCTCTCTCTCCCTCCTGCCCCAGTCTCTCTCCCGTCCCAGTCTCTCTCTCTCTCTCTCTCTCTCTCCCCCAGTCTCTCGCCCACTACCTCCGTTGTTTTCTCTCCCACAGAAGGCCGCGAAAATGTTCCAAATAATCCAAAAGCTCGAAGCAGTCCCAGCGACAGCCTCACACGGCTCGTGTTTTGCCCCCACTTTTGACTTTCGGCTTCCTTGCACGTCGCATCGAATCAAGGGATTCATGCTCAAAAAAGGAGCGGAGTCCAATGCGCAGCATGGCCAGGACACCGGAGATAACTCCTCTGCTCTTCTTCGAAATAGTGCCATGGAATCTTCTATATTCACCTGGGAGGGCAGACGGGGCCTCGGTTTAACATCTCATCTGACAGACAGCACCTCTGACAGTGTAGCACTCCCTCAGCACTGTGAGTGTTGGCCTAGATTTATGTGCTCAAGTTCCTGGAGTGGGACTTGAACCCACGACTTTCTGACTCAAGAGGTGAGTGTGTGCTGCCCACTGAGCCACGGCTGACACAAAGTTTGAAAAACTGAGCCCACTTCAGAACTCTATACTAATGCACAAATTGGTGCATCTAAAGCATAAACCTGGAGGGATCCAAATTGCAGCCTGTGGGCCAGATGTGGCCCCTGAACCTGATAGAATAAATCAGGAAATAATTTGTACTATTTAAATGTTTTGGTTCTGGAAGTTTGAAAGGGCTATCCTTAGCATTGTTGCCTCATTCATGGTTAAATTGTAAACCAGAACACCAAGGTCTGTAAGCTTGAGATATATGTAAATTAATTAAAATGCAGGCCATCTTCATCCAATGCTTCTCCTCTACTGTCCAGCACAGTGGGACTGCCTTCACTTGGTTCCACTCTTAATTATTTATCGAGCAATGGTTTCTCTTCCTGACTGTGCACCGTCACCCCTGGAGTTCCCCAGTGACCCATCCTTGGCCCCTCTTCTTCCTCACCTACATGATGCACCCCGGCAAAATTATCCAGCGACATGGGGTCAACTTCCATGTACATGCTGTTGCCACCCAGCTCCACCCCTTCCTCTGTGCTGTAAGGCTGCTTGTCTGACATCCAGACTTGGACAAGCCGTATTTTTGTTCAGCTAAACATTGGGAAGCCCAATGCCATCGTTTCCAGCCCCCTGCTACAGATTCTGTAACCTCGTCGCCAATTGCATCTCTCTCCCTAGTTACCGTCTCAGGCAGAACCAGGCTGTACACAACCTTGCCCTCCTGTTCAAATTTTGACATCATATCCTCTCCATCACAAAGGCCGCCTACTTCCACCTCCTAACTTCTGCTGCAACTCTCATTCATGCCTTTGTCACATCCAGATTCAATTATTCCAATGCTCTCCTGGCTGGCCTCCCATATTCCACCTTCTATAATCCAAAACTCTTGTCAATATCGTACCACCACTGTCCTGTCTTAACTGACCTGCATTGGCTCCCGGTCCCCGCCAACACCTCCAAATCAAAATTCCCAACCTTGTTAAACCCCTCCATGGTGTCACCTCCCTATCTCTGTAACTCCCTTCAGCCCGACAACCACCATCCCCGGCCCCCAAACTTTCCGTTCCCCTGGTTCAGGCTCTTGTGCATCGCACTTCGCTGCATCATTGGTGGCCGTGCCTTCAGCTGCCTGGACTCTCGAATAGCCGCTCTAAACCCTTGTGGCTCTTCTTCTTTAAGACCCTCCTATAAAACTCATCTCTTTGGTCAAGTTTATGGCCATCTCTCCTAATTTCTCTTTCTTTGGCTATTTTTAAGCTATGTCACTGAAGAGCCTTGGGACAGTGTCCAATCATAAAGTCGTGATATAAATGCGCTTTGCTGTTTTTGTATGTGTCCTCAAAGCTCTGTGATAAACACTTATGCAGTCCATAAAGACAAAGGCTTGGACATCTCGATGTTCACCGACCCATTTTCTTTCAGAAGCTGAAATGAGCTCTTGGTACATGTTCCAACTGGGCTTATTCACAAACTGACAAAACTCTGTCCTCATTTGCACTGCACATGGAACTTGCCTGTGTACATATCGGACCTCAGTAAGTGTGGGTATGGTGCTGACATGCATTGGGCAGCTTTCATCAATATTATTCCTCCAAACTTTACTTTCTTGTTCCTCCTAAGCTCCAGATAACCTATCCTACACACCCTGCCTCCTCTTGACATCCTCACTGTGTTGAAATCAAAGATCATCACAGTAACTCCTGCTGGAGCTCTGCAAAGTACCCAAGGAACGATATGTCTGCATGGATCACCACCTGAGGCAGGCAGGCAGGCAGGCAGGCAGGCAGGGTGAGAGCGGAGGGGGAGTGGGAATTTTACTGATACTCATGCCCTGAACTACTCGGAGGAGTACACTTTAGTAGCTAACAAGTTATTCAGTGTACAGGGACTGGGTGGAAAGGCCTGCGTGCTGCTGAATCACTCACCTGTGCTGGCTCCAGCCACAGCTTTGGAGATGGCACTGCTAGAGATCGCTCGGTTCTTGTTCATCATCTCTTCAAACTCGGCCTCGCTCAGAGGAGGACTACTGGGGTCAGGATCTCTGTAAAGAAAGGACATGGATTCTCATTAAGTCAAAATAAAAGCCTGCAATCGCTTCAGACATCATGCTGCACAAACGTCATGTCGCAAAGATAACGAGTGATAGCTCATTTTACTGATACAGGGGCAGAAAATGCATACTGGGTGGTCAACTTCAGTATTTAAGAAAATCACTTGGCAGACTTGGTGCTCCGTGTGCCTCTGGGTTTCCATTCACAGCTTGTCTGGCGGTCGATGTTAACCCAGCTGGGATCAGAGCTGATCCCTCTCTTTTTTTTGATGTCCAGCAAAAGAATGCAAGGCAATCCTATTAGGACCGAGATGAGGAGAAACTTCTTCACTCAGAGAATTGTGAACCTGTGGAATTCTCTACCACAGAAAGTTGTTGAGGCCAGTTCATTAGATACATTCAAAAGGGAGTTAGATGTGGCCCTTACAGCTAAAGGGATCAAGGGGTATGGAGAGAAAGCAGGAATGGGGTACTGAAGTTGCATGATCAGCCATGATCATATTGAATGGTGGTGCAGGCTCGAAGGGCCGAATGGCCTACTCCTGCACCTACTTTCTATGTTATCCCAGCCTCCATACGGCAGGTGAAAGCATCAAATATTTGATACAATTATTGGCCCCGTTGTTTTATTCTCCATTCTTACAGAACATTTGGACTCCGTAGTGGTATGACTAAAATCAGGAGCTTACTGTGTGGAAGTATTGCAGGTTCAGGCCCGAGTCTCATCATTTCATAATGCACCACAGATAGAGCTTGTTGGACCACAAAACCCGTTTCTGTGCTGCAACATTCTATAATTTGTTGTCCAGTGTGCCTGTCGCACTTCAGACACACGTTATTAATATATAAATCAAAATAAAAGAGTCATCAATCACCTCAGACATAAAGTACCATAAATAACAACAGAACAATCTTAAAAAGTATACACACACAAAGAGAAAGAAAGTCCTTTATTTCCTTCTGCTTTTTCTGATCTTGAGAAAACCTTATTCCTCCTCAAACAGAGGAGCCAAACAACTGCCAATTAAGATTTCTTTCCCATATTACAACAGTGACTACACTCCAAAAGTACTCCATTGGCAGTAAAGTGCTTTGAGACATCCGGTGGTCATGAAATACGCTATATAAACGCAAGTTTTTTTTAAAGAGAAACTTCCAACAGCATGATAAATTGGCCTCTAGTTAACAAGAATTGCCTATTTAGATCATTTTTAGAGGGCAGGTTAGTATCTGAACATCACAAATATTCACCAAACCCCAGATTAGATGTGAGCAATGCCACAGGAGATTATCATGTCTCTTCCACTCCTGCCATCACTTGAACATTACAGAGTCGCAATTAACAAAAGTACAGAGAGAAAGAAGGGCACTCGTTTCTTGCTGGTTTCAGATAACCATCATCACAGGCAGTCCCTCGGAATCGAGGAAGACTTGCTTCCACTCAAAGTGAGTTCTCAGGTTACCGAACAGTCCAATACGGGAATTACAGTCTCTGTCACAGATGGGGCAGATAGTCGTTGAAGGAAAGGGTGGGTGGGACTGGTTTGCCGCACAATCTTTCCGCTGCCTGCGCTTGCTTTCTGCATGCTCTCGGCGATGAGACTCGAGGTGCTCAGCACCCTCCTGGAAGCACTTCCTCCACTTAGGGCGGTCTTTGGCCAGGGATTCCCAGGTGTCAGTGGAGATGTTGCACGTTATCAGGGAGGCTTTGAGGGTGTCCTTGTAATGTTTCCTCTGCCCACCTTGGGCTCATTTGCCATGTAGGAGTTCAGAGTAGAGCGCTTGCTTTGGGAGTCTTGTGTCGGGCATGCGAACAATCTGGTCTGCCCAGAGGAGCTGATCAAGTGTGGTCAGTGCTTCAATGCTGGCCTGATCAAGGACGCCAACGTTGGTGCGTCTGTCCTCCCAGGGGATTTGCAGGATCTTACGGAGATATCGTTGGTGCTTTTTCTCCAGCAATTTGAGGTAGCCACTGTATATGATCCACGTCTCTGAGCCATACAGGAGGATGGGTATTACTACAACCCTGTAGACCACGAGCTTGGTGGCAGATTTGAGAGCCTGATCTTCAAACACTCTTTTCCTCAAGCGGCCGAACTCTCCCAGCAACAACAATAGTCTTTAATTGACTTCAAAATGTGTGAAAGAGCAAATATAACCTCAGCATGTGTCTATTTACAGCAATAAGATCTTAAAGGGACAAGCCAAATTACCTACAGATCTCCCTTAATAACGGAGCATGAAATTCCACATAACATGGTTTAATGTTCCTGTCAATATAAAACAGCACATCCTCTGAATTACATGAGCAAAGCCATGGGAAATCTGCTAGATATTAGATAAGATTATATTAAAAACATTAATGGCTTCATTCCCGTGGTTTTAAGTATTTAATTTATCTACTGATTATTGCTATTTCAGTCCCAATCACCGATAATTTTCTGTGTCTCACTGTAAAACAGAATCTCGCAGTTACAGGAGGGAATCTTATCTCACAGTATCCCGTACAGATATTTCATACCACCAGAATTAAGAAATTGTATGTGTCGTACAAAGGCTGGGAAACCAACTCCACTAAGCTCAGCTACATAGCTTTCAACCTGCAAACCTGAAAATAAGGGACACAGCTTTGAAATCAGGGACAGTTTATTTTATTGCATTTTTGGCACTACAAATATTCAATCACCGAATATTGTCACTATTATTTATGTGCTTCGAATGAGTTTAATCCATTGTTAGTTGCCATAAATCCAAATACAAAGTTAGGATGTGTCAGTCTGCTATGTGCAGAAATATTTTTCTGCAATATTTCTCTGAGAAAGATTATCCCTTGAATATATTCTTAGTGAAAATAAAGAACATGCATTTATCTGGTGCCTTTCATGACCTCTGGACGTCCCAAAGCACATTACATTCAATGAAGTACTTTTTGAAGTGCAGTCTCTATTTCAGCAGAGCGGAACATGGCAGTGGGATGAGTCTTAATGTCAACACAGTGGAATTTCCACATACAGTACTCACTGACATTAATTCAAGGCATTCATTTTGGAGCAGAGTCTAAATATTCCCTTGAGATTTTTCCCTTTTCACCCACTGCGCACGTGATCGGAGCCCAGGAGAGGCACGAGTTCGGGACCCAAAGAGGCGAGGGCCCAGGGGCAGCACGGGCCCAGCCCACACTGCGATATGTGTGCGCACTAGGTCTATGCAGCAGAGCTGGTCTCCAGTCATCTTGGTTAACCCTTGCCACTGGACCAATTCCTAGCTCTGTCAAGCCCGTGTGGTGGTTGGTGTGCAACAGCCACCCCACGTTAAAAAAATCCACGCACAGGCATCTTCCACCCTTCAGGATGTAATTCAGGACCTGGAATATTAGGTCCTTCATTGAAACACCCATGAACTCATCCCTTTTTGGCGTGGAAGTGGGTCATCCTCGATACAAGGGACCGCCTATGATGACAAATAGTAAACCGCAGCTTGCAACGAGGTAACTAAAGGCAGCACATGCAGACAGTGAGTTAAGGCCTGCTGGTTATATGCAAACCTCATCAATCCTCAAAATTAGTTGCAATTTACTCCCCAGGAAAGCTCACATTGTGCCACAGCCGAGCCCAATCCTGTCCTCAACCCAACATCCAAACGACCCAACACGTGTCACTGGATAGAAATCAGAACACTCCTCCTCAATCCCAGTTGTAGTGATCAAGTAAATCTGCATGGAAGAGAGCGCAAACCTGGGTTCTTCTCGGTCTATACAGATCAGTGTTTACCCATTTGCTAGAAAAGTAGCTAAAAAACACAAAATCATGCAGCTCAGCTGGACAGGCCTCAATGGTGCTTTTTTCCTACCTTGCACGTTTGAATTCCTCCCTGTTGTACTGAGGTGGTGGCGGTCTGCCATAGGCATCCGATGGCGGTGGTGGAAGTCCTCTATTATCAACTGGCGGAGGCAAGCCAGCATTTGGGGGTATAAAGAAGGCAGGGTTGATGTGGGGTGCAGGTGGAACAGCACCTGGAGGAGGCACTACTAAGTGGGGAGGGAGTCCTGGTGGCAATGGGGGTACAATAGATCCTGGAGGGCCAGGTCGGCCCAAGAACGCGCCTGGTGGGGGCAAGGGTCCTGGCTGCAACTGAAGTGGCGGTCCGTATGCAGAGTTGAGAGGAAGTGGCATAGGAGGGGGCAGAAGGCCTGGGGGCGGAATCCCATGTGGAATTTCACCATATGGAGGCCGACCTGGCATCTGGAAAGAAGGTGGTAACTTATCCCTCCTGGGGGGTGCTGCTGCATTTTCAGCTGGTGATGGCCCTCTCCGTGGCAATGGGGAATCTCGGTGGTCTGGAGAATTCATCGAGTCATGTGACTGACTTCTCTGAGGATTCTGTCCTGTGGAAACATTTACAAAACAATGTCAGCCTTTAAATCACGAACAAGTGCTAATTTGGTATATGTGCTCCCAAAGGTGAAGCCATTTGCATGCTAGAAAGTAAGAATATTCAAACACGGGTGTAATGTCTGATGTGATCTTATACTTTCCAAACATCACCACCTGCTGGCCCAACCATTGCTTACAATCTTAGCTTGAGACTTGGTGCCAAACTGGAACCAACTGCACAGACTGGTTGGGTAAGTCTCGTCCTGTTAGCTCTTAGGATCTGGGTGCAGAGTCGCCAAACACTTGGGTTTTAACTTGCATCAGACTGAGGCTGGGTCTCCACAGGGTCCAGTCACAGGGTGAAAGAATAGAGATGAAGACTCAGTTCCCATCTTCCCAATAAAACACCTTTGGGGAGTGAAATTCCTCATAAGGAAAAATGGGAGAATGCCTGCCTTTCTCTGTAATTAATGACCCACTAACAAGATCACTTTGAAGCTATATTTCCCCGCAATTTCATTAATTTAGAAGGAAAACAGACATTTGGTAAAAATGAATTTCATCCTACAAGTGTGACTGAAGACTTGTGCTTGTTTCTAGTAGGCCTAATTCCAGAATCCACCTGGACCAGGATTGGAAAAGTTCCAGTGATGAAAATAGAAAATGCTGGAATGTGCAGCCATCCTGGGTAATTGGAAGTTCTTTATTTCCACTGCCTGAGTTTATCCACTGTTCTACCATTTGAAAGCAAAAGACCGTCAATATCTTAGGTCTCAACCCTCTTCAGAACTCAGAAAACCTGTCATTTTCTTCAGCTGCTGATGGATCTGCTCTGTATTAAGTGTTTTTGATTTTTATTTCAGTATTCAAAAAGTTAACAAAAAAAAATGCAGTAGTCAAAAGACCTCCCAAAAATCTGAGGGAAAACAGGTCAACTAACTCAAACATCTGCTGCATGATTTGTTAACATTGCTCATTCCAGAAGAATCTGCTTTCTTTAGTCCAAAAACGTTCTCTGTTCTTCCTCACTCTTCTAAAGGCACTGAATCCTTGCCCGAATACAGTTCCATGTGTCACCAATCTCATACCTTGCCCAAGGGGCCATATACAAGCCTAAAGAGTAAACATTTACATTATACAACTTAAGAAAGCATCACAACCAAGCCGGATCCTGTCCTCTTCTTCTGATATCCACATATGCGCACACCCAACAGGGGTTGTGGGGACTCTGGGTCTATTTTTCCCTCCAGAAGCACTGAGGCCAATTGTGGCACCCTTACCCTAGCTGGGATCAGCTTAGTCAAAATAGATGAAACTTTTCTTGGTCTTTATGGATCAACTACTCACTAGCTAAATACACTTGAGCACCTAGGGGAGGCAGAAGACACTGCAAGTTGTCATTTTCTTCTTGGTAATTGGAATTTCATTATTTCCACTGCCTGAGTTTACCCACTGTCCTACCAGTTAGACCCCAAGGAACTTGCTTGCCATTGGTTTTGTAGACCAATCAGCAAGGCCACTGGTTTTTCAGTTTTCATGCAATATTAACAGAATTGTTGAATGCATTCCACAGAACACGGGTAAAAAGAAAACCCCATGCAATAAAAAACAAAATTTTACTTGTTCAGTTACCACAAACCAGTGACTCTGAGGATCAATAATTCACAGTATAACATTAGTAAGAACTTTCCATTTCACTGTTACTTCAACATTGAAGTGTAATCATATACTGCCCAAAGCAGAAAGTGCTTCATGTGATTATGTTTGAAGTACAATATGTAGCAAGAATGGACAGAAGCTATAATTAGGATAAAGTGACCGAGCACGGAGAAATGTGAGGTGTTTAGAGGTCCAACATGGATTTGTAATGGGTAGGTCATTACGAACAAACCTAGTTGAATTTTGAGGAAGTAACTAAAGTAGTAGACAGGGGAATGTCTGTGGCTGGTTTTATGTGGACTTCCAGAAGGCACTCCATAAGGTTCCACATAAGAGCTAAAATTAAACCTCATGGAATTGAAAACTAATTATCGACCTGGTTAAGAGATTGGCTAGGCAGGAGAAGACAGAGCGTAGGGAAAATGGGTATGTACTTGAATTGGAAGGAAGTGACTAGTGGTGTCCTACAAGGATCTGGGGCCTCAACTATTCACTATATTAATGACAGATAGCATAATAGAGAGCCATATATCCAAATTTGCCAATGACACAAAGATAGATGGCATAGTAAATAGTGTGGACGAGAGCATAACATTACAAGGAGCCATTGATAGACTAACCCAGTGGGAAAATCAGTGGCATGATGGATTTCAATGCAGGTAAGTGTGACGTCATCCATTCTGATCTGAGTAATTTTTAAATGGTGAAAAGTTAGGAACAGTGGAGGTCCAAAGATATTTCGGGGTACATGTACACAGATCACTAAAATGTAGTGGTCAGATATGAAAAATAATCAAAAAGACTAATGAAATGTTAGCCTTTATATCTATTGGGTTATAATAAAAGAGGGGGTCAGTTTTGCTCCAGCTATACAATGCCCTGATTACACCACATTTGGAGTACTGTGTACAGTTCTGGGCACCACAGAAAGGATACACTGGCCTGTTGCACAGATTCACCAGATTAAATTATGAGATTACATAAACGAGGCTGAAATATAGAAGGTTAAGGGATGATTTCATTGAGGTGTTTAGGATTTTTGAAAGGAATTGATGGTGTCGATAAGAGTAGCATTTTTCCGCTGGTGGGCGGGAGTTTAGGATCAGGGGACATAACCTTAAAATCAGAGCCAGGCCATTCAAGAGAAAAGTTAAGATATATTTCTTCACACAAATGGTCGTAGAAAAGTGTGGAACGATCTCTCGCAATAAACAGTAGATGCTAGCCCAATTAATAATTTTAAAACATGAGATCGATTGATTTTTGCCAGCCAACGGTATTAAGGGATATGGACCCAAGGCAGGTAGATGGAGTTAGGACACAGATCAGCCATGATCTCATTGAATGACGGAACAGGCTATGTTCCCAAGAGTACTTTCAATATAAAATTATTCTTGAAAGGTAACCTAAATATCTCCTGCCCAGCAGGACAAATCTTACCTTGATTTTTTTTTAGCTCATAGTGCAGGACATCACCAATGTTGAAAAGAGATGAGCTAAATCAGTGAGTAGGTGATGCCAAGTTTGGGGTTCAAAATGACAGATACTATATGATGCAGTGAGTTAGGATAGGCTATTGTGCAATGACTCTTGATTTCAACATAGTGAAATCTTTGCTCACTCCGTAACACTTGCACCTACGGTACTCAGCGGCATCAATTCAATGCATTTATTTTCAAACAGACTCCAAATATAACTCACTCAAGATTTTACATTTCTCCCATTGTGCACAATAAGGGAACCAGAAACAGCAGCATCGACAATGGATTGGGGTAAAAGGCACAAATTACTTGAGCTTTATCTCCATTGCTGATGTCACCTGAAGCCACCGAGCCTTGTAATTCGCTCCCAGGGAGTGGTTGAAGCGAATAGTATCGATGCATTTAAGGGGAGGCTAGACATGTATATGAGGGAGAAGGGAATAGAGGGTTATGCTGACAGATTTAGATGATGAAAGACTGGAGGAGACTCGAGTGGAGCATAAACGCCGGCATGGGCTGGTTGGGCCAAATGGCCTGTTTCTGTGTCTTATATCCATCCAAAGCTGCTATATTTTGCAAGGCTGGAAGGTTGTTTCCTTTGTAGTAAGTTACATTCTAAATGGAGTGAGGTGACCCCAATTTCTCTCCACTCTATCACAGCTATAATTGCTCATCACTCTGACAGACCAGGTAGGACTGTTTCAGGAACTTTTAAAGTGATCAACAAGAAGACTTAATGGGGGGCTAGAACAAACAGTCAGTGACCCTTTCCCCTTCTTCCCCAACCTCCAAAGATGTAGAAAGGTTCACCCTCATAACACGCATTTAACAGCCCGACCAAGCGCTGCCAACATGTTATCTCAGATGAAGCACGAGAGAGCAACTCTGCTGACATCCAGGAGAGAAGACCTTGGGAGATCAGCATTCAGAACAAGTCAAGATAGAAGGCACCAAAGTTAAAGAAAGTTGGCCATGCATGAGGCAGTACTCAGCTAGAGCTATGCTGCAGGGGAAGAGGTGAAATTTCAAAATAAAACTACCTTATTACTGTTGACCTCCCAATGAAGCTGGAGATGTTGCAACAGTCAATCGAAGCTTCTTAGCAAACTGCCACTACTCGATGAAAAGTATCATTAGTGGAGCAGAGGCCCTGGCTGACCAAAGGCCAAAATTTACGTGAACAACCAACCTTAGAATGGCTGCTCCAATGGGGGGAAAATTACCATTGTAAGAGCTTAAAAATAGCGTAAGCTTTTAAATAAGGTTTTCATTTGAAAAATGAATGCAAAGGTCTAATTATTGAGTGAGTACTTGAGGTTATAAATTCTAAGGCCTTAACTGGAGTTAGAGACCATGGCACAAAGACCTGAATTTTACACAAATAGTAACAAAAAGTCCCACAGCACTTCACAGGAGCCTTATCAGACAAAATTTCACACCGAACCAAATAAAGAGATATCAGGATCAATGTTCCCTTTAAGCCGGCAAGCCGGCTTCACAATGCAAAAAACTACGAATGTGCAGAAGTTTGAATGGGCACACAGCCCATTAAAGGGGTCATGCATCCCCCCAAAAATAAGAGGGAACTTTGATTAGGATAAGTGACCAAAGCAGGAAAGCAGGAATGGGGTACTGAAATGCATGATCAGCCATGATCATACTGAATGGTGGTGCAGGCTCGAAGGGCCGAATGGCCTACTTCTGCACCTATTTTCTATGTATCTATGTAAAGCTTGATTTAAGGAAAGCTAGTATAGGATGTACAAATGCTAGAGAAATTAGATCAATTTGAAGAGATTTGATTGGACTTGTATGATGTTTCTATTTACGCTTTGCCATTGATACAGTGCACTGCTGGGGTTGAAATGTCTACTAGCCACAGAGCAGTAATGAACAGAGAATTTCTTCCAGTTATTGAACAGGAAAAGGCAGTGGGACAATATCCACTGGTTTCCACAGACGTCTTTTATAATAGCCACTAGGAATCGTGTTAAGTCATAATTCAATTTATAACAACACTGATAAATGAGAGATTAGAAAACTCCCACAGCAGAGGATAAGAAAAGGTAGTTAATTCTGGGTCAATTAACATGTCTAAAAGGGAGCTGAATCATTGTGTGTTGAGAAGCAGGGTTGAAGATGTAGAAGAAAGTCAGTGTTCCTTAAAGTAGAAGATCAATGATGGTGGTAGAATAGTCAAACAAGGACTCGGAATGGGCCAAGCTTGATGGGTTGAAGTTCTTTTCTCACTCCAGATTTTATATTCTTGTACCATAAACTACAAAAAGTCAAATACAACAAAAACAGTAAAATTTTTAAAGGATCACAAAATAAATATGAAAATATATTGACACTTCATAATAAAGCAATATTAGAACAAAGGTGAATCACTACTTGTTTCCGACTGCTGAACCCTTAATAATGGCGACTGCCACATAATAGATTCATGTAGGACAAGCCACAGGATAAACACTGATCAAGACCCCTGGCTGTAACCGCAGTGTTGAGACTCTGACAAAATGTGTTTCTGAATTTAACTCCATCTTCCAGATCCCGCTAAGCCATAAGCCTTCATGTCCTAGCTAAGGATGTGTGGGCCGCCTAGTACCACTGATACTGGGAGTGACACACTCCTGTGGGAATGGGTGTCCTCTATTTCATTATATGGTCAAGATTGGGAACGGACGTGTGGGGAATTTGTGGGAGTGAACTTGCTTGCTAACACTTTGGGGTAAGCTGCATTACCTCACCACATTAAGAATAGTTTTAATAGACTTCTGCATCATACACAGGTACTCCACCTGGAGATTGCTTCTGCCATTAGTCACTTTAAGGCACAACCATGTACAGTGCAATTTGTACACAAAATATAAACGGGAAGTGGCAGTGTTATAGTATAGGATGCTGGATGGTGAAGTGGGACCATTCATTGATGGGCTTGTCCTACAAAAATTCAGACTATATCAACCAGCATGAGGAGTCAGGCAAGTGAGTTATGTATTCTCTCATGTTCCAGTGTTTATTTCCCCCATATCTGATTACATCCAAGTTAGCACTTCTTTTAAACTACATAATGCATACATTTTCAACAGTTTACCTTAATAATGCTGGGGATGATTGTAGACGGAGGCCACGTGACAATGAAGTTACTGTAACTGCAAATCCACTGACACCAAGCAGGAGATAGTGAGATATGGAAGGTGACTGGAAGCTCAGTTAAAGGGATAGGATTTTTTTTGTTAAAAAGAGATTTTCAAAAGTGGGTACAGAAGTAGCGAGAGAAAAAAAGCGGAGGGGTTTAGGAAAATTCCACAGCAAAATGGATAGTGAAGCATGCGGGGATGGAGGGATGAGGCAAGGGTTCAACGTCCCCTAATTCAGTGTCTCAATACTACTGCTGTGGAGGGAGAGAACATTGAGCAGAGGCCAGACACTGCCACACAATCAGAGGAAGAAACATTGGAGGCAGGTGTATTATCAGACTGCTCTTGGCACATCCTTGAGACTAATTCAGAACAGCACAACAGCACCTGCCCAAGATGGACTCATAAAAATGTAACCCAGGACATGAGATTATAAAATGAAAGGTGGGTGGCAAATCACATGGATAAATTCTTACAGACAACAAACCAGGAAATAAAAGACAGCTTTTATCATTCACTTTTTAAAATGTTTACAGACAGCAAAATAAAGACTGGGACATACACATGGGGTTAACGTAGAAACTGAAATATCATAAACAAACTTAAAAAATATATATTTTAAAATCTAGTAATTTTTATCATAATGGAGAAAATTGACATTCCACAAAAACAAGATTCGTTTTTCAGGGCCAGAGCGATTGTTCAGCAGCCAATACACCGTTAAAATCCAAGTTACACCTCTTTCAAAAAGATTTAACTTTTTAAGTGGTGTTTAACAGCGATATTAGAACGGAAAGGGGGAAGTTTTCATTAGTTCAAGAAATTTCACTAATTACCGGCTATGGGGAGTTCCACAGCGCAGCCTGTGGCGGAGCAGGGAATGACTGACCGGAGCTTCAGGATTTCCGCGTTTATCTGTGCATGCGCTGAGTCCTGAAATTACGGTCAGTTTTAGAGGGGTAATGACCGCGAACCCTGACAGTTTCATCATCATTACCACTGCAAAATCCGGGCCATTACTATTTGGTCAACTATCTTGTCCTTCTGTTCAGTTTTCACACGCACAAAAAGTTTAATGATGGAGGGGGGTTCAAAGCTTTTTGCGTAAAATATTGGCGTTCTCTCAATGAAATACTGTTTAGCACAAAACAACAATCACTTAAGGGATTCACTGTTATTAGTACTGGAAAACCTTTCAGTTTTAGTAAATCTGCTGAACTTGAAAGTGATATATTCTTGTGATGAGCCGAGCTTGAAACCGACACCACAATTTATAAACATTTTCTTCCCGGGTTCTACCATTCCCTGCAGCTGAACTGAATTCTGTCAGTGCGGAAATTGATAACGGGCAGAACCAGTTTCCATGTTTATGTGCATACATTCTATTAAGGATATGGATTTATACTTAAAGCAGGTAGCACTTCCATTGTAACAGGACTGTCACCCCATTTACTGAACTGGGGCAATGGAACTTCACTGTTAATTCAAGTCCTGCCATAAGCTAAACCAAGAAAAACCAACTGGACTTATGAAAGATTTTTTTAAAACCCATGACCCAGTCTGTAATCAGTGTTACACCTTCCCCCCAACAATCATGTTGTTACAAAAAAATTAAGTTAGGAGAAACAAAAGATTACTTTTTACCCACTTTGTCCTACAACATAAAAGAATAAATTGCATTTCTTTTTTTTGGGCTCCCTCAGTGGCATAGCAGGTGAATACATTACCCAATATTGTATAAAGCCATATAGACCAAAAAGTCCCCTATTTGATTCCTGATCTGCATTGAATTAGTAAAGTTCAGCCAGTAGGGTTGTTACAATTAATGCCAGTGCCATTGGATTAAGAAGGGGCAGCGAGGGAGATCAGCCAGGACTCCAGCTGCTGACTGCTATCCAGTGACTATTTGGAAAGTGAGTGGGTGTGTTCTCTAATCTGCATGAACATCGAGTGAAAACAGGATCAGGCCCTGCTGTGAAGACCTACACAGTGGAAAAGCCTACTGATACTCACCATAAAGATTCATACAAGAAGAATGGCCACTTGGGCAAGGTACTGGAGGGCAGCCCCAATAAGAGTCGGCATTTTCATGAAGGGCGGGGAAAGCTGACAAAACAAAAGACTCTGTTGTGAGGGTAGGTTGTTACCGTCAACAAAAATTTCAAAAATCAATGTAGTCAATTAAAATTTTCCATTTAATAACACTGGTTTTATGCTGGAGCTATATCTGGTTTGAATATTGAAAGGGCACAATCACCTTAAGTACATCATTTAAAGATACATGGAAATATAGATACATTTTCAAATTTAGGAAAGTGACTTAATTTGCAATGTCCAGTGATTCATAGATACAGAATCTGCTTTCCATGTCTTTTTACATCATTTCAATTTAATTTTACTATCCCTTTTTCGCTAGTTATGCCCTCTTTTGGAATTAGTCTTCTTCGTCCATTTGCTTCCTTTGTCTCTTCTACTCCCATCTCTCTTTCTCTCCGGTCTCTTTTGTCTGCCTTCTTTGTATCGGTTTGCAGTTCATAATGCAAGTCTGATTTTTACACGTTCAAAAACCAAGTGTTTAAATCAGAAGGTGGCTTGCCAGAATTTTGGTTCTACTGGAACTGCAGACTTGCACAGCACCTCACCGATAATGGTGAGCCTGAAACACACTTTCACTGGTATGAAAGATCATCCAAACCTGGCCGTATATCCAGAGTGGCAGAGCTTACTATCATGGCCGATTTCATTTCCTTCTGCTAGTCACCTTTCCTTTCACAAATCTTTCCAGTCTGTCTCAGCTTATGAGCAAAGGAACAATATGTAACCCCAGTTAGCATAAACTTATACCAGACTCACTAAATGTGGCGAATATTACTTAAATAAATCTCATGGTCAACTTTCACACACCTATGCACATCAATTTAAAAAACAAACTAAGCTTTTAACTCATCCAGTCACACACTGCAATATAAATGTAGTACATGAAAGTGTTGCCTGCGTGTCCGATTTTGACTGCCACTTTGCAAGTGTATTTTCATACCTGCCTCAGCTTATGAGCAAAGGAACAATATGTAACCCCAGTCAGTATAAACTTATACCAGACTCACTAAATGTTGCGACTATTACTTAAGCAATAAATTATCTACTAGGTCCCAAGTCTGACCAACACTTTAATCCTCCTTCCACATTTAGTGAGTCTTCAGATACCTTTTCAAACTCCTGGGCTTAATACAGGGAAAAGCTTCACGTGTGACAGGCAATCCCTCGCTCAACTCTAGCCTCTTCTGTCTCAAACGTTGTCTTTATTGTATTGATACTACTGCAGTTATTGTCGCTCTAAATTTTGCTCTCTTCTTCCTTGCAAGCTACAAATACACCAATCTTAATGATCTTTCTCCCCTCTGCGACGTTGGTGCTGAAATCAAAATGTAATTACACTACTATCTTAAATCATTCTTTCCCAGGACCTCACAACTTACCACCAAACGGGCTTTTAAAACTCAAGGTTGGCAGCAACTCGCACTTGGATTGGATTGGACGCTGGTAATGTATCCAGTAGGAATTGGAATTGGGAAATGAATTACGGGAGATGATCGAAGGCCTGATTGAAAAGGTAGGTTTTGCGAAAACTACTGGGTCGAGATGTAGCAAGATAAAGGGATTTATTGACAATTCCAGAGTGCACAGGCACAATAGCTGAAGGCTCTGCCACAGATTATGAAGCAGAGAGGGGACAGGGGGTGGCGGCAAACAACACACAATAGACCAAAGTTGGAAGAGAAGAGGGAGCGAGTGGTATGGAAAGCTGAAGATGGTAGAAATAGGGTGGAGCAAAGCTATGGAAGGATTTGTAAATGAGGACAAGGATTTTGAAGTCAATATGCTAGAGATGAGGTGCTAATAGAAATCACATGGACGATAGCTGAACAAGACAATGCATTCATCCAATACATGATAGAATATGGGCAGCAGAGCCTGGACAATGCATTCACCCAATACATGATAGAATATGGGCAGCAGAGCCTGGATGAGTTGAAGTTAATGTGGAATGATGCCAGCATTAGAGAAATCAAGCCTGGAAATCAATATAAGAAATAGGTAGAGGAGTAGGCCATACAGCTCCTCGAGCCTGCTCCGCCATTTAATACGATCATGGCTGATCTGATCATGTACTCAGGTCCACTTCCCTGCCCGCTCCCCATAACACCTTAGCGGTTAAGAAACTGTCTATCTATGTCTTAAATTTATTCAATGACCCAGCTTCCACAGCTCTCTGAGGCAGCGAATTCCACAGATTTACAACCCTCTGAGAAGAAAACATTTCTCATCTCAGTTTTAAATGGGTGGCCCCTTATTCTAAGATTATGTCCCCTAGTTCTAGTCTCCCCCATCAGTGGAAACATCCTCTCTGCATCCACCTTATCAAGCCCCCTCATAATCTTATATGAAGGTGGCATTGGATGAGTTTTCGCAGTGGGGAGGAATAAGACAGGGACAGAAGGTGAACGCTATGATGTGGGTGGGAATCGACACTCTTGTTGCTGAACCAGATGTGGAGGTTTGAAACTCAGCTCAAAGCCAACCAGGACACCGAGGTTGCCCATCATTAGATTCACCCTGAGCAAACATTGGGGAAAGTGAAGGAATTGGGGGTTTGGTCGCAATGTTTCTGATGGCAGGTGAAGAGGTGGTTACATTCAAAGCAGATCTGGTGCATCCACGATTTGATGTCGGACAGCACAGCGACAATCGTGGAGACAATGGTGATGGTGGCGAGGTAAAGCTGGGTGTCACCGATGTACACAGGAAAATTAATTCTGTGCTTAAGGAGCATGTAGGTAAGAATAGGAGGGGTCGAAATGTTTATCACCTAATCACTTTCATCTGATTTATTTCATTTCCAATTTTACTTTGGCTATCTGCACGATAGGCCTTGGACGTTCAGCTAGGTCTCTTAATTAATTAAAAAAATACAGTGGGCTAATTAAAATAAGCAGCAGCCAGGTTCCCCAAAGTGGCTCAATGAGTTAACCCAGTGAATCGCCACGCAGACCAGAAAGGTTCCAGGGATATTCCCAGGTCTTTGCTGAGATAGCTCATCTCAGCCAAGGCAGCAATAGGGTTGTTATATCTCTGGGTTAGTGAGTGGACAATTGGGTCTATGTCGCTATCAAACAACTCATGTTGGAACGTTCAAGCATAGCTGTCAGTTTAGGACAGGATCAGGTTCACATGTGATGCCCTCACAATTGAATCACTGATCGACATGCTGGGCTCATATACCATCCAAGAGACCTTGATTCATACATTAAAAGACTGCCAGCATCTTTTGAATTGTATCCCAGCATGAGTCAGTGTCTTCAGGAGAGGAGGGGAGAAAATAGCAGCCATTTTGCATCCGTGACAACACAGTACAAAAAGGACATTTTGAGAGGTAAGATTCCACTATTTTACAGTTCAGTGATCATCAAATAGAAGTTTGCTGATGCAATAGGAAACAAAATTGAACAAAGCATTGATTTAAATGCAGATTATTATGTCTGAAAGCATAGGATGTGCAAATTTCAACAGAAAAGTTAAAATCCACAGAATCCAAGCCCAATGATTAACCTGGTACCCAGGTGACAATAGGGATACCCATTTAACAAACTGAGAAGTTCCTGCTCTCCACCAAGGTCAGATTCATATGTTAAAGTTCACTTTCATTCAAAGGTGCTGAACTCCAACGAGCTTTTATTTCTTATACCATGATGTTGGTTAGTGATGAGGATGAAGGATAGACCTGACTGGCAGAGAACCGCTTATAATCTTCCCCCTCTGTTCATGGTTTATTCATTTTTGAAGCATGTTATGTACCGATATACAAGACTTGCTGAGAATCATGCGATTGCGAATAAAAATGGTTGAGGTAGGTCGCTCGCTGGCTGGCTTAAGAGGGTGAACACACCATGTGGTGTGGTAGAGAACTTTTCCAGGTTCAATTCCAGATTTGGGCTCAGTTAATTTAACTCAGCCATGAAAGCAGTAGGGCCCCACTACAATATCTCTGCTTCTAATCACAATCCAGTGAGGCTTGCTGAAAGTGTATATATGGGCATCAGCTGAGGACAGAGGTAGGCTCAGCTGCGATGCTTCCCAGACACACAATGTTTGGGGTCTACGAGAGGATCCTATCGGGTTCCTGAGGTCATCAAACTTCTGTCCATGTATAATCAATTTCTGTACTTACTAGAATATTGCAGGTTATTTTTGTTGTTGTGTACTAATAAAACAAGTGTTCTGCAATGATAGAACTGCTTTCTTTTGAGTAGCTGTGTCTTTGTAAAGTTCGGGGAGGGGTCCCCAAAGATTTATCAATATTTCTAGATTTGCCCACACAAAGATTTGAAAACCTGCGGTCTAGGCTCTCGCATTAAGAATGGTCACTTGGTGAGATGACGGAGGGCGGCCGATGTTCGTGGAACTGTATGTCATTATGAGTCAGTTCCTTGAGGACAGTAGGAGAATATGGAGCACTCAAAATCAACAAAAGTCAATTTTTAAGCAATAACCACCAGGATGGGTGTAATGGTAGGTTTTTAAACTAGAGCCCTTTTTAACTAATACATTCAGTTCTTTTGTAGCTCAGAACATTACATTCTCGGTGTCTTTCCATTTACAACAAGTTTGCAAATTCCTCCCTCCTCCCCAACTTCGAATTTAACTGCGGTCACATATTGTTCAAAAACAAGTTCTTGGAATGAAGTTGGGATTGATTGGTTCAAGATCTCAAATCAGATAGGTAATTGTACGGTTATTATTGGAACACCAAGTTATATTGGCTAGAAGAGTTTCAGGTTCCAACTCTGTCTGAGTTAGCTGATCGCAGCTGGGGCTGCAATTGGGACTACAAATGATTAAGCGTCTGGAGCTAGGGACATTAACTCTCTATATTCGCATGAAGAATGGATGAGGTAATGGAGGGCTGCGGCTGCCAACAGGAATGCATCCCAGCAAGAGTTGGTAGTTTCATGAGAGGAAACATGGGGAAAAAGGGAAGGAGGGAGAAAGAAGGGAAATGGGGGGGGGAAAGAAGGGAAGGGGGGAAGAAAGAAGGGAAGGGGGGAAGAAAGAAGGGAAGGGGGGAAGAAAGAAGGGAAGGGGGAAAGAAAGAAGGGAAGGGGGGAAGAAAGAAGGGAAGGGAGAGAAAGATGGAAAGGAAGGGAAGAGGGGAAAAAGGAAGGGAAGAGGGGAAAAAGGAAGGGAAGAGGGGAAAAAGAAGGGAAGGGGGAAAAAGGAGGGAAGGGGAAAAAGGAGGGAAGGGGAAAAAGGAGGGAAGGGGAAAAAGGAGGGAAGGGGAAAAAGGAGGGAAGGGGAAAAAGGAGGGAAGGGGAAAAAGGAGGGAAGGGGGAAAAGGAGGGAAGGGGAAAAAGGAGGGAAGGGGAAAAAGGAGGGAAGGGGAAAAAGGAGGGAAGGGGAAAAAGGAGGGAAGGGGAAAAAGGAGGGAAGGGAAAAAGGAGGGAAGGGGAAAAAGGAGGGAAGGGGGCAGGGTGGGGGGAGGGAATTGTGGGGGAGAAAGAGAAAGCGGGGGGGTGGGGGAAGAAGGTAGGGGAAGAGAAGGGGAGTAGGGGAAGAGAAGGGAGGAGGGGAAGAGAAGGGGAGGAGGGGAAGAAAAGGGGGAAGAGAAGCGGAGGGGGAAGAGAAGGGGACGGGAAAGAGAAGGGGACGGGGAAGAGAAGGGGAGGGGGAAGAGAAGGGGAGGGGAAGAGAAGGGGAGGGGAAGAGAGGGGAGGGGGAAGGGGAAGGGGAGGGGAAGGGAAGGGGGGGAAGGGAAGGGGGGAAGGGAAGGGGGGGAAGGGAAGGGGAGGGGGAAGGAAGGGGAGGGGGAAGGGAAGGGGAGGGGAAGGAATGGGGAGGGGAAGGGATGGAGAGGGAAGGGATGGAGAGGGGAAGGGATGGGGAGGGGAAGGGATGGGGAGGGGAGGGAGGGGATGGGGAGGGATGGGGAGGGGAGGGATGGGGAGGGGAGGGGAAGGGATGGGAGGGAAGGGAAGAAGGGGAAGGGGAAGAAGGGGAAGGGGAGAAGGGGATGGGGAAGGGGGAGGGGGATGGGGGGAGGGGTTGGGAAGGGGGGGGAGGGGATGGGGAAGGGGGGGGAGGGGGGATGGGGAGGGGGGGGATGGGGATGGGGGGGGGGGGGGGGAGGGATATGGGG